>NC_137878.1:39931522-39941022 GCF_963924005.1 Protomyctophum bolini | reverse complement strand
GGACTCATTGGACAGATGACAGACCCAGGCCGTAGTTCTGTAAGGTACACTTCTACCACCAGAGGACACTGAATGGACTCATTGGACAGACGACAGACCCCAGGCCGTAGTTCTGTAAGGTACACTTCTACCATCAGAGGACGCTGAATGGACTCATTGGACAGATGACAGACCCAGACCGTAGTTCTGTAAGGTACACTTCTACCACCAGAGGACACTGAATGGACTCATAGGACAGATGACAGACCCAGACCGTAGTTCTGTAAGGTACACTTCTACCATCAGAGGACACTGAATGGACTCATTGGACAGACGACAGACCCAGGCCGTAGTTCTGTAAGGTACACTTCTACCACCAGAGGACACTGAATGGACTCATTGGACAGATGACAGACCCAGGCCGTAGTTCTGTAAGGTACACTTCTACCATCAGAGGACACTCATTGGACAGATGACAGACCCAGACCGTAGTTCTGTAAGGTACACTTCTACCACCAGAGGACACTGAATGGACTCATTGGACAGATGACAGACCCAGGCCGTAGTTCTGTAAGGTACACTTCTACCATCAGAGGACACTGAATGGACTCATTGGACAGACGACAGACCCAGGCCGTAGTTCTGTAAGGTACACTTCTACCACCAGAGGACACTGAATGGACTCATTGGACAGACGACAGACCCATGAGGCCGTAGTTCTGTAAGGTACACTTCTACCACCAGAGGACACTGAATGGACTCATTGGACAGACGACAGACCCAGGCCGTAGTTCTGTAAGGTACACTTCTACCACCAGAGGACACTGGCATGAGTGCCTCGCCTAGAGTAGTAACCTGTGGGGCTGGGTACATTTTTTTTTTGTATTCTCGTATATGTGATGTACTGTCTTACCTTGTGGGCCACGAGCCTGTAATAAAGTTTATATATATATATACCTCATCTTATCCGTGAGATAGATACAATATAAATCTTTTGTCGCGTAGGGTGGCTACGGATAGCGGTTGAAGATGGATGGATGGATCCTTAAACATAAGTCTAATAAACGTGTGTTCTCTGTCGTTGCAGTATGCGCTGTGGCTGGTGCTGTGGGTGGGCTGGAACTCCTTCATCATCTGCTACTACCTGGAGGTGGGGCAGCTCAATCAGGTAAGCTTCTGGCGTGGGTTTTTTGTGCGCGTGTGTGTGTGTGTGTGTGTGCGTGTGTGTGTGTGTGTGTGTGTGTGTGTGTGTGCGCGATTTCTGTTTAGATTTGAGTTATTTGAAAAGCTTTAATGGCTACAGCATTTCGAGGAGTTTCACAAGAAAAAGTCCAGGGACTAATAATTTGCATTGAGTTCCTCACACTTCATAAGATACAAATAAATGGTAAAATGGTGCATTTATATAGCGCCTTTATCCAAGGCGCTTTACACAGATTGTGCATCACATTCACCCATTCACACACACATTCACACACACACACACACACACATTCACACACCGATGGCGGCGGAAACCATGCAAGGCACCAACCAGCACATCAGGAGCAATCCAGGGGTTTCAGAGTCTTTGGCTCAAGGACACTTCCACACTAACTCTGGGGGAGAGCCCACAGGGTTCGAACCGGCAACCTTAGCGGTTACCATCTGGCCACTCTACCGCTGAGCCACGGCCGCGTATACATTACAATACAGTAACTTAATACAGTACATACTGTACAATACATATTACATGACATAAAACGAGAGCTCCCTTATTCTATCCTATACAAATATCCCTCTGTACGAATACGGGAACCTCTTCCAATAGACATGCCTTTTGTCTGCCGTTTAAAAGACCTCGGATTGGTTGGCAGTTTTTTGACACTGGTTTCGAGGTCGTTCACTGTGTTGCTCAGGCTCCTGTGTGTGTGTGTGTGTGTGTGTGTGTGTGTGTGTGTGTGTGTGTGTGTGTGTGTGCATGTGTGTGTGTGCGTGTGGCCAAGACAGTGCCATTCACTCAATTTAGAATGGCACCATCTTCTAACATTTTTTTTACCACACAGCAGAGTGGTAACATTCTCATTCTACCACTCTGCTGTGTACCATTTTTATCTGCTGTCCTGTTCTTTCAAAACTGTCCTGAAAAACATCTATCAGGAGACTAAACAGGAGGTAAATGTAAATTAACCCCTTTTGGTGTTTTAACGTCGAAATAAAAGTCTTCTGAAAGAATATATATATTCAAAGATTTGTGCTGGCATTCTCACGATTTTTCAAAATGAGCAGATATTCAAGCTCATTTAAGCGCGATTGAACATTTTTGAAAACATAAGAAAATAATCAAACAGCACGTCATGCTGTTTACATGTCTGGCTAATATTCAATCAATCAATAAATCATTGTTACTGTATTTATACCGTGTGTGTGGTGTGTGTGTGTGTGTGTGTGTGTGTGTGTGTGTTGTTAATGCAATCTTTCGGTGAGCACTTATAACAAAATAATGAGACAGACACAATTCAGAGTATTGGAATAAATTGTATTCGAATACGGAGTAGCAGTGAAGTGTTACAATGGAACACCACGTACAGACTCAACACATCTCAGTTAGACTTCAGCTTCAGACCACACAAGTCACAGGTCACAAGAAAACAGCTTCTCATGGTTTGGTTTATGATGTCCTTAAATGTACAACTAAGGTATTCCACATTTCCTTGACAGTGTGTGTGTGTGTGTGTGTGTGTGTCCTCCAGGACAGGGACTTCCTGATGACGTTCAACACGTCTCTCCACCGGTCGTGGTGGATGGAGAACGGGCCCGGCTGTCTGGTGACGCCCGTCCTCAACTCCGCCCTGGCGCTCAACGACCACCACGTCATCACCGTGTCCGGCTGTCTGCTGGACTACCAGTACATCGAGGTTCTGAGCTCCGCCTCGCAGGTTCTACTGGCTGTACGTATAGTATAGAGATACACACACACTGTACACACACACACACACACACACTGTACACACACTGACTACCAGTACATTGAGGTTCTGAGCTCCGCCACGCAGGTTCTACTGGCTGTACGTATGGAGATACACACACACACACACACACACACTGCACACACACACACACACACACACACACACACTGCACATACTGTACACACACACACTGTACACTAAGGCTGTCCCCGAACATTCAGGGTTCGAATGTTCGCTCGTTAGGGTTGGCACTGGAATCTTAATTCATGGGCTTGAACCATTAGTTTTTGAGTGGTGCAACCACTCCTACAACCAGCAATGTCCGTGTACCTGTTTGTGTACCTGTTTGTGTACCTGTATGAGCACGAGTATGTGACTTATTGCATGCGATATGCATAATAAGAGTACTTATGTTCATGTTGTGTTTTCCAATAATTTGAAAGTCCTGCATGACGGCAGAAGAGACTAACACAGTGACACACATTTCGATTTCTTTTATTTGAGTCCACGTTTATAAAATACATTATCAAGGGCACAGATATTTTCAGTTGCTTCTGATATACAACAACGCACTCGAAACATCACATGTCTTACAGTGCTTGAGTCCAAACAAGCCCTAAATGTACAGAAAACTTTTATTATTTCCCATCAGACTTATCCAGCATATCCACCTCGGTGGGCCTATACTATGAGGTGCTGGGTGGGCCTATACTATGAGGTGCTGGGTGGGCCTATAGGTGCTGGGTGGGCCTATACTATGAGGTGCTGGGTGGGCCTATAGGTGCTGGGTGGGCCTATACTATGAGGTGCTGGGTGGGCCTATACTATGAGGTTCTGGGTGGGCCTATAGGTGCTGGGTGGGCCTATACTATGAGGTGCTGGGTGGGCCTATACTATGAGGTGCTGGGTGGGCCTATAGGTGCTGGGTGGGCCTATACTATGAGGTGCTGGGTGGGCCTATAGGTGCTGGGTGGGCCTATACTATGAGGTGCTGGGTGGGCCTATACTATGAGGTTCTGGGTGGGCCTATAGGTGCTGGGTGGGCCTATACTATGAGGTGCTGGGTGGGCCTATATATACTATGAGGTACTGGGTGGGCCTATACTATGAGGTGCTGGGTGGGCCTATACTATGAGGTGCTGGGTGGGCCTATAGGTGCTGGGTGGGCCTATAGGTGCTGGGTGGGCCTATACTATGAGGTGCTGGGTGGGCCTATAGGTGCTGGGTGGGCCTATACTATGAGGTGCTGGGTGGGCCTATAGGTGCTGGGTGGGCCTATACTATGAGGTGCTGGGTGGGCCTATAGGTGCTGGGTGGGCCTATACTATGAGGTGCTGGGTGGGCCTATACTATAAGGTGCTGGGTGGGCCTATAGGTGCTGGGTGGGCCTATACTATGAGGTGCTGGGTGGGCCTATAGGTGCTGGGTGGGCCTATACTATGAGGTGCTGGGTGGGCCTATAGGTGCTGGGTGGGCCTATACTATGAGGTGCTGGGTGGGCCTATAGGTGCTGGGTGGGCCTATACTATGAGGTGCTGGGTGGGCCTATAGGTGCTGGGTGGGCCTATACTATAAGGTGCTGGGTGGGCCTATAGGTGCTGGGTGGGCCTATACTATGAGGTGCTGGGTGGGCCTATAGGTGCTGGGTGGGCCTATACTATGAGGTGCTGGGTGGGCCTATACTATAAGGTGCTGGGTGGGCCTATAGGTGCTGGGTGGGCCTATACTATGAGGTGCTGGGTGGGCCTATAGGTGCTGGGTGGGCCTATACTATAAGGTGCTGGGTGGGCCTATAGGTGCTGGGTGGGCCTATACTATGAGGTGCTGGGTGGGCCTATAGGTGCTGGGTGGGCCTATACTATGAGGTGCTGGGTGGGCCTATATGTGCTGGGTGGGCCTATACTATGAGGTGCTGGGTGGGCCTATAGCTGCTGGGTGGGCCTATAGGTGCTGGGTGGGCCTATAGGTGCTGGGTGGGCCTATACTATGAGGTGCTGGGTGGGCCTATAGCTGCTGGGTGGGCCTATAGGTGCTGGGTGGGCCTATAGGTGCTGGGTGGGCCTATACTATGCTTTTCCATTAACCCACAGCCATGCAGTTGTCTCATACTTTACTGTCCTTTCAAATAGAAATGGGATGTTTCGCCCATAACGCGTTTAGACCTGTTGTAACGTATACGTCTATTTTATTACATTTCTTTCAATCCAACATAGCATCTGTGTCGCATTAGATGTTGCTATATAATATATATATATATATATATATATATATATATATAAGGGACATGTGTTTGTACATCTGGAGGACAGGCTTCAGATGGGCCTCCTCCTCCTGCAGCAGGAGATTAATCGGCTCAGATCTGAACCCGTTTGATTTGGCGTGGGGTTTGTTTGAACCCACGACGTTTCCGCATGAAAGGCGTGTGCTCGTATGGCGTGGCGTATATATGTGACCACGCACTGACCACGCTGACGTATGACCACGTGGCGTTGGTATATGACCACGCTACAACAGGCACGAGGGAGAGAACATTAACCCATTCTGACCTGAGCCTATTAGCATTTGAATACCTGTTCTGGCCCAAGTGCCCCCCACCCCCGTAAAGGTAAAGGTGTGTGACTATGTGACAAAATGACCAGGGGGAGGGGATCTTCAGCCTTCATTTCAGTGGGTGCGTATTGGCTTATTATTTTGCCAGTGGGTGTTTAAGCTACCTGCAGGCACTCCCGGAGATGACGCCGTTGTATAGATCTACTGCTTCAGAACTACTATAGATCTACTGTTTCAGACGCACGGCCACAGGGCAGTAGGGCTGCCGTAATTGTCCAAAAATTGGATTCGGATATTCGTTTTAAAAACCCACGTGGATTCGAACAATTCGAGCCATTCGGATTTCGGATTAAATTCGAGCCAATCGGATTTTTTAATAATTATATTTACACCAATACAACCTGAGACATAACATTTAAGATCGCATTGCTGGCGCAACTCTCTCTCTCCGCGCATTGGTGTTGCTGAAAACTGAGATGGAACACAACGCGCATACATTCTCCCTTCTCCAGTAAAACATTTTTCTAAATGAGCCATCCTACCACACAGCCTTATCAAAACGAGGCACGGAGGCAGTGTTAATTCTGCTGCATTATTATTATCTGTGGACTGTGGGTCTGCTGCCGAGTGCCGACGTTATGAAACTTTTTAGCTGGCTAGCGCTGCTCCGCTGTTATGCTCAAATTAGTGACCCTAAAGAATTCTGAGGCAACATGGCTGGAGACGAGGCAGGCAATCAGAACTGCGCTGCGCTGCGCTGTATAGTCTGTGTTTAGGAAATGTGCGAGGCATCTGATTTATTCTTCAATGTATGCCGTTGTCGGCGTGTCGCGTGGCAAATATAACTAATCTACAAGCTCACAAGTCACAACGCTTACCCATGGCACCGAAAACTAATAATAATAATAAATAAATAAATATTTTTTATTATTATTTTAATTCGAACCTTAATTTTATATATTCGGTTATTAATTATTTTTTTTGATTCGAATCTATATTCGGATATAGAATATTCGTTGGCAGCACTACAGGGCAGACAGAGCTGCTGCTTCAGAACTACTATAGATCTACTGTTTCAGAACGACTATAGATCTACTGTTTCAGACGCACGGCCACAGGGCAGACAGAGCTGCTGCTTCAGAACTACTATAGATCTACTGTTTCAGAACGACTATAGATCTACTGTTTCAGACGCACGGCCACAGGGCAGACAGAGCTGCTGCTTCAGAACTACTATAGATCTACTGTTTCAGACGCACGGCCACAGGGCAGACAGAGCTGCTGCTTCAGAACTACTATAGATCTACTGTTTCAGACGCACGGCCACAGGGCAGACAGAGCTGCTGCTTCCCGGGACAATCAGGTTTATGTACGACCAGACCAGGAACAAGAGCAATAATAGGCTTCGGAAGCGCTAATCACCCCCCTCCCCTCCCCCTCCTCCTCCCTCCCCCCCCTCCCCTCCCCCCCCCCCAACCCCAAACAACTGCAGGCAGCCTGTGTGTGTGTGTGTGTGTGTGTGTGGCATCCACCCCACACACACGCACAAACACACACACACACACACACACACACACACACACATTTTACTTTGGCGATTAATTGTGATTAACGATTTGATTGTGTTGTCGTGTCGTGCTTTTAAGGCTTTTTGTAAACTAAATTATTGTTCCCATTTCTTTCTTCTTCTCTTGGCAGCTTTTCGGCTTCGTGTACGCCTGCTACGTCAGCAAAGTCTTCCAGGACGACGAGGACAGCTGTGAGTACCTCCGTCTTGATAAGAAAAAATAACTTTTAAAAAAGATTTAAATTAAGTGTCTTATTTGGGGAGGCAGATTTGGTGGCGCTGGTGCTCTGCACTGTTGACTGTGTTAGGGCCGATTCATAATCCTCTTTTAGAGCTGAATAAAAGTCGGTTCGGCTCTGTGGAGCCTACAAAAAAAACAGTAAAAAAAAATATATATAGTTTTACGGGTAACTGTTTAACTGTATAATTGCAATATTACACTCGAGGCGTGTTCTATTATATTAATTTTTGTGGGGTCCTTCACATGAAAACGTTTTCAGAACCACTGGTTTTAAACACCATTCAAAACATCTGGAAACAAACGACACTTTAGAAACAAGCCCTGGCCCTAAACTAAACCGTGCAACCGGCAACTCTAATGGAGAACAAGGCCAAAGGTCGCTGGTAATAAGCAGTCCTGGCAACACTTATTGTGTTCCCTGAGTTGAGTCATGGGCGAGCGACGAGAGTCCCATCTGGTCGCCATGACTACCGGTGTCCCATCTGGCCCATCTGTGGGACGGTCACGGTTACCGTCCCATCTGTGGGAGCGGTCACGGACGGCAGTTGGAAAATCCCTGTCCCTGCTGTTGTCCTGAGTGTCTTAGATCTGTCTGTCTGTCTGTCTGTCTGTCTGCCTGTTGATTTTGAGCAGATTTAGTCATAGGCTTTTGAATAAGATTCTGTTAAGTTTTAGTCGTGTTTTAGTCATCTGAAATGTTTTACCCTTAGTCTAGTTTCAGTCGACCAACATGTATTTTGTCGGGCCTTGATGGCTGATTTTACACTTGGTTGCATGCTGAAAAAGACGACTTGTCTTTTAATTTAGTCATAGTTTTAGTCATCATATAGCTTCTCTATAGGTCGTCCTCAGACGAGGCCTCCATAGCTTAGTTTTTATTTAGTTTAAAAAAATGTATGTATAGTTTTCGTCAGCGAAAGAAGTCAGTCGACGAACTTCTTTCGTCATGGCTTTAGTCGACGAAATCTACCGTACACTGCTGTCTGTCTGTCTGTGTCTGTGTCTGTGTGTCTGTCTGTGTCAAACGCATGCACATCCTCAGCCCAGGTTTGGAGACAGGTGCTTTCGAGCGCCGGCCAAAATAAATGAAACGCTACTCGCACACAGAGGGCTCCAAAACGCCACAGATGCTTTTTATTGTCCGTCAATAAGTCTTTTTAGGTCTGAAGAAGAAGAAGAGCCTTGTGCTCCAAACGTGACACGGATTATTCTGGTGCAATAAAAAGCATCTGTCTGTCGCATTGTTCTTCTGTCATGACATCATGGGCTGTGTGTGTGTGTGTGTGTGTGTGGGGGGGGGGGTCATTGTCATTATCATTACATCATGGCTGTGGGGGGGGGGGGGGGGGGGGCGGGGGGGCGGTCATTGTTATTATAATTATTACGGTAAATAATGCGGTGTCATGTCGGATGAAGTCATCGAAGCCCACTGTATAACGTCACATTGGCATGACCTCCTATTATTTGGGATGTCGGTAAAAATATATCGGATAGCAACAAAGTCAAAATAGGATCAATCAATAAATCAATCAATCAATCAACTGAGTTCCTCTACAACTTCTAGCCACCGAAAGGAGGGCAGCAAAGGAGTTGTTATAATGCTGTGTAGGATAATGGGAAGACCATTACCTCCTGTTTGCATTTAGTGTATGCAGTGAGAAATCATGATCAAGTGAGTTCTTCTACAACTTTTAGCCACCGGAAAGAGGGCAGCAAAGGAGTTGTTACTGCAGTGGCGTGCACAGACATTTAGAGGGGCAGGTGGTGCTCAAGTGAAAAAAGGGCACATTGTGCAGCGCATGGAACCGTCCGGTTGCCTTAATAGTGTGAGATTTATAGATTTTTTTGGGGCCTAAATAATATATTGGATATTTTTTTATCAAGAATTGATCAATGTCTCACCATGGTCCACATACTATACAATGTACTGTACACTGTACAGAAAAATAAGATTTCTTTATTTTTTCAAAAAAGAAAATTCTCCAAAAAGGCACATTGCCAAGGGCAGGGGGTGCCCTCTAGTGTCTATCTGTGCACGCCACTGTGTTACTGTATACTGCTGTATAGGATAATGGAAAGACCATTACCTCCTGTTTGCATTTAGCGTATGCCAGGAACATTAGGAGGAACATGCAGCTTGCTGGAAGTGTCTAAAGACTCAATCATCCACAGACTCTAGGGAGGTCTCCCCCCCGTCCCCCGTCCCCCCCAA
>NC_137878.1:39839022-39926522 GCF_963924005.1 Protomyctophum bolini | reverse complement strand
ACGGTGTGTGTTCTGTGACCACGCACCACAGAACTCACCACAACGGTGTGTGTGTTCTGTCTTCTGTAGTGACCACGCACCACAGAACTCACCTCACCACAACGGTGTGTGTTCTGTCTTCTATAGTGACCACTCACCACAGAACTCACCTCACCACAACGGTGTGTGTGTGTTCTGTCTTCTGTAGTGACCACGCACCACAGAACTCACCACAACGGTGTGTGTGTGTTCTGTCTTCTGTAGTGACCACGCACCACAGAACTCACCACAACGGTGTGTGTGTTCTGTCTTCTGTAGTGACCACTCACCACAGAACTCACCTCACCACAACGGTGTGTGTGTGTTCTGTCTTCTGTAGTGACCACACACCACAGAACTCACCTCACCACAACGGTGTGTGTTTTGTCTTCTGTAGTCACCACGCACCACAGAACTCACCTCACCACAACGGTGTGTGTGTTCTGTCTTCTGTGGTGACCTTCTGTAGTGACCTTCTGTAGTGACCACGCACCACAGAACTCACCACAACGGTGTGTGTTCTGTCTTCTGTAGTGACCACGCACCACAGACAACAGTGCACAAAAATGGATGAGGATGATGATGATATTGATGCACCCGTCTGGACTCACAAACGCGCGGGGGGCCCCATGTTGTTGTTTAGGTTTTTGTATACAAGGGAGGCACATAATGATGATAATAATAATAATAATAATAATACTAAGAGGCACGGCTCGTACTTATTGTCGTTTTTTAGAAATGTGGTGACGTCATATACTAGAGCAGTCTAGTTTCCCAGTCCTGAAGCCATCTCTCTCTCTCTCTCTCCTCTGTTCGTCGCTGCCCTGTCTCTCTCACTCGGCCACAGTGGTGGAAAGTACTTTTACTTAAGTACAATGTTGAGGTATTTCTACTTTACTTGAGTAATTCCAATTTCCAATACTTTTACGTCTGCTTTTACTTCACTACAATAATTTGAAAAGTTTAGTTACTTATTTTAATTTTGATCAGAAAACATACATTAACCACTTCAACCCTATATACATTTTGGCCATTTGAAAATAGCCGATCTACATGCTCACAATGTGTCGCAAGGCGACACATTGTGAGCTTGTAGATCTGCTATTTTCAATAGATTTCGTACACATTTTGAACTTGTAAAATGGCACATTCTGCACAATTAGTAGCCTACTGTAAGTGCATTTTGATGCCCATACTTTTGTACTTTTACTCAAGTGCATTTTCAATTCCGTCGTACTTTTACTCGCAACGAAGTAGTTCTAAATTGCAGTCTTGCGGTACTTTTACTTAAGTAAAACAATGGAGTACTTTTTCCACCACTGCTCACCACCCGCCGGTCACTCTGTCCGTGTGTCCGGACGGTCACTCTGTCCGTGTGTCCGGACGGTCACTCTGTCTGTGTGTCCGGACGGTCACTGGATCTGAGCTGAGAGGGAACCTTTGTTTTTGTCATAGCCTGGTATACTATTAAACTAACACCTGTTTTTGGACGTTTTTAGGTCAGTAATAAATAATCAAGTTCTCCACTTTGTTCTGTTTTTGCACCAACCGGGGCCTCAGTTTTTCATTGCCGGCGTGGACCCTTTTGATTTTGTGGATGGATGGCTTGGGGACTGGGCCTTTAGTGTATCTGGTGTGTGGGGAGGGGAGGGGAGGGGTTGGGTGTGGGTGGGGGGGTGGGGGTGGGGGGGGCGGTGATATTGTGCATGTAAATAACCAGCCACTGATTGTTTTGTCGGTTCTACTTGGGACGGGGTGTGGGAGCGCTGGGGGGGGGGGGGGTTCTCTAGTCTCTGGACACAGTAAACATGACGGGTTCTCTCCTTAATACCTGTATCCCTCTCTCCTCTCCTGTCCTGGAAGGGCCGATTCATACTCCTGTTTTACCGTTGTTTCCGAAATGATTTCGGCTCGTCGGAAATTTTTCAGTAGCACCGAAGAGCCGGCTTTAGGGGTGCAGGTCTTTTTTCCGACAGCATATTGATCCGAAACCTCAATCCTAACCTAACCCTAACCGCAAGCACGGGAGCAGCGCATGTCGGACCATCGCTTTTTCGCATCGCAGCGAATGTCCCCCCGCTGCGGATCGGACCGTTGCCCCGTCGGCTAGAATGCTGTCGGAAAAAAGGCCGCCTCCCGGCTTTAGCACGTTACCCCCCCCCCCCCCGAACCTCAAATGACGTCACATTGTAGGCTCTCTACAGCGCCGAACCGACTTTTATTCGGCCCTTCGAGTATGAATCGGCCCTTATGATGCAGTGGTTCTCAACCTGTGGGCCGGGGACTCCCAGGGATGCGTGCGTGCGTCCCTACTAGTATAGGGATGGGTATAATCTGTTTGGATTCTGCATGTCGATTCTGGTTCTGATCGATCCCCCCCCCCCATTTAGTTTCCATATGGTAAAAAAAAAAATAGATAAAGTATAGGTCATGTTTAGACAAAAATATCTAAATTATTTTTAAGTGTTAAATGGAGAAAATGGTATTTACTATTACTAATGTATACCTGGAATAGAGACAATGCTGACAATAGTATAAGCCCTCGTGTTTATTCCATGTCAAAACAATAGAAAATGTAAGTTAAAGCTTGTTATTTATGGGAGAAATACTGGACTCTTAATTGATTAGGACTTTATCGCTTCCGATTCGATTCCTTCATGTGTATGGGCCCCCGATATACCCAGAATGTATTATATGGTTCCTACTCAACACTAGGCATCCCCACGTGATGTTTGTAAATTGACAATTTAAGGACTTTTATAAGACCTTTTTCATTCCTAAATATAAAAGAAAGAAAATGTAATAAAAATACCATTACTGTATCAAACGTATATATCAAACAAACTATACCATAAAAGCTACATGGTCAAAACATTGGCCTAAATTGTCAAGTAATATAATAGAGAGGCAAACATTGGAAAAATAATACCCGACCTACAAGCTCACAACGCCTCGCGTTGAGCTATTTTGCACCATATGTATCTGTGGCACTGAGTCAAACTAAATGTATAAGCTGCAATGTTAATGCAATGCAATGTAAAAAAATGTAAATGTAATGCCCTACACAACGATATACAATTCCAAGTAGGCCTACTGGGGGGGAGGGTTCCCAGTTCAAATATTATGATTATTTGGGCCCTGAAATGGTTGAGAACCACTGATTTTGTTTTTTTAAAGAGGAGCAGTGACCTATCAGCCTCCTCCCTCCGAGACAACGAACGCTCCCACCCTTCTTTTAAATTCATCAACCTCTAAATCATTATGGTCTTATGGCTCCAAGTGCCATTATCTCCGTCCTTGAGCTATATATACTGTAAGTGACTGATGTCAATCTGAACATGTTGATATGGGGACCTTAAAGAAAGGAGAAGGAGGAGAAGAAGAAGGAAAACAAGACAGCCACGCCTCGGGATGGGAGTTGTAGTTCTTTGGTATAAATCACAATTTTAGACGGAAGGGAAGAGTGACCAGGAAAGGAATCTGGGGGAGGGGAGGGAGGACAGGTATACGATCATACGATGAATGAACATGTTACTATGGGTGTGTTGGTTGGTGGGTGGGGAGGTTTGAAGTAAATAAAAACAGTACACTTTTTAAATTAAATGTGCCTTCCGTTGTCATCTGTATATATTATTATGCACATTGAGATTATTGTTTGTTTGGGTTTTTTTTTTTTTTTTTTTTTTTTACAAAAAAGAAAAAATCATTTAAAACTGTGATGATGTTAATATTTAGCTGATCATGAAGCACAAGCCTATTTCTTATTAAACAGATAATGTACCATATGCGTGTGCGGCCGCTTAATCCACCATGCTTTGATTCATTACTCTCTATGCTAGACGCATTACGTCATCTCTAGATAGTTCATAGTCGCACACACTATACCCAGTGGTGCTTTTCTTTATATATATATTATTTTCTATTTCAAATTCGCTATCAGGCTCGTTTTTAGTGACAACTTTTGACACTGTCCACATTTTGACACATTCCGGAGGTCCATCCATCCATCCACCCACCCCAGCTGAGCATGCAGCCCCCCCCCCCCCCCCCCCCACAAACACACACACACGTCACACACACACACACACCTGCCGGCAGTGTGGCGCAGCAGCCCGCGTTGCCATGGCTCCCAGACAACTCCGTTATACCCTTGTTGTTACACCACAAGTTGTGACCTATCGAATTCCGCGTTTCAAAATCAATTGAGTCCAAAGAGTTTTCTGAGACTGCCTTTGTTGAGAGAAATTGGCAGTGGCACAATTTTTTTTCTTTTGTTAGCATACTACACCACACGTATGTTCGTCCGACAATCGCATTAATAGTCCGACGTTATTAGGACTGACTTTATTTTCCATTTGGTATGAGATATCATATCATGGTCCTTGAGTCTGAAATAATGAAGATTCAATTTGATTGTTTGGTGACCTCTGGCGTCACATGATCCGATAGGTCACCCATTTCGGCGTACCCCCGAACATTGTGTCCTGTCCTGTCCCGACCGCGCGGAGGTTTCTCATTGGGGACCCAGGGAGCGACCACAACCCCATAATACCCCAAACCATAATAACACAACCAGAAGTATATGGGACAAAAATATATAAACAAAAAAACGGTTGAAAATCCAGTTGGTCCAGTTGGAGTGGTTTTCAAGTTGCCTAGTGGTCCGGGGATCAACAGTGGTCCTTGAGGCGGTTCCTAGGTGGTCCACAAGCAGGTAAATGATGGTAACCGCAAATGGACCCTTTATTTAAATATTTAACTCTTGAGAGCGTATAAAATGTCACGCCCTCAAGAGTTAAATAGATGACTAAACATCTGCACAAGTCTACACAATTATAGAGAATGTAGAAGAATCGTAATGTCTCCATATTTTACAAATTCTTATTCAATGACTGATTGATTGATTTTGATTGAAGTATTTATTAACATAATGGGTACATTTCACTGTGGTATAGCCTACTAATCACACATTACACTTGTTTACAACAGGGTCCATCTTTTTCAATTCATCAGAAGAACATTTAGATAGGAGGAACAAATATACACTTCTATATAAAAACATGAAATCATGTATTAGGTTAAAAGGGAAAGGAAACATATGTACAGTGAGGGGGAAAGGGGACGGGGGGATTCAGATTGTACAACAAAATATTCTTGAGTTTAAATTGGGGTCTGAGAGGCTATTAAAATTTCATCAAATGGGTGATCCGTACGGCTCAAATGAGAATAAATAATGGCTGGGCCTTGAAATGAAAAGGATTGAAAACCACTGTCTGGGGTATAGCATTTTGTAAAAAGAAATACACATTCATAACAAAGGAGCTTTGTTAATTGGCACGAGAAAACATTTTAGTAGTTGTAGCCTAGTAGTATATTGCCAAAGCGTGTCAAAATATAATTAAAAAAAAATGTATATACAGTAAGTTGGTCAGTGAGTTGGAGGAGATACAGTCAAATCATTTTATTTATTTATTACACACATATTCACAACAAAGGGACGCTCGAGCTATACGAGAAAACATTTTAGTAGTTGTATATTGCCAAAGCAAGTATCAAAATATAAATTAAAAAAAATGGGGGAAGTAGCCTATATAAAGTGAGTTGGGGGGGAGATACAGTAAAATATGAGTTATTATTTTATTACACACATAATTCACTAACAAAGGGACGCTCGAGCCAGTGTCTATCTGTCTGCCTACAGTATAGTGTTGGCGCAATGAGCCGCACGCTCGCGCCGCTGCCTGCCTTCCCGTCATGCAGCGCTTCTCGCCTGCTGCTGCTCCCGTCGCGAGGCGCCGCCATGTTGTTGTCGGACTGACTGAAAGAAGCCCTAGTGGACTGGGAGTTCGGCGGCGGAGGAAAGAAAGAGAAACCAGGGGTGGTGAGAGTCGTCGAGAGACAAGGAGAATCCGCGACCATCCACCCTCTCCGCCTGTGAGTATCGCCCGTCGGCGGGCGCGGGGGTCCCGCGGACCCCGCCGCCCATGCGTCGGTCCGGGTATTTTTTGGGGGGATATGTCTCGGGGAGTGAGCCATTTTTTTTTTTTTTTCCTTTTTTTTTTTTCTCTCCCCCTTTCTTACCGGAGGTTGTTTTAGAGAGAGACCGCCTTCCACTGTCTTCCACCAGGCAGCCTCTCTCTTCCTCCTCCCGTTGTGTGGCTCCAGACAGATACAGGCAGCTCCCGGGGCCTTTGTTAGCATCCCCAGGCCCCCACACCCCCCTGTCACGGCCCACGGGGGCCCGCCGGGGACCTGTGGGAGTGGGACGGGGCCGGTATTTTATCAAAGCGAGCAGGGAGCCGAGTGTTGTCTTGTCGGGGGGGACGGGGGGAACGGTACCGTTAATAACGTAATGTCGACTCGAGCCCCGTGTTGTGTTTGGTGCCGGCCGGGGTGGGGGGGGGGGGGAGGAGGAGGAGGCCATTTATTTATTGTTGCTGGACGTGAGCAATGAACCCACCACCATAATAATAATAACAGGCTAGCCTGGCTGCCCCCCCCCCCCCCACGACAAAAATGAACTGACAACCCCCGGTCCCGGGGCCGTTAATACCGGGGCGGGGGTCCACACAGTCACTGACTCCCACCCACCCACCCACCCACGGGCGTCGCACACAACACAACCACATTGTTGTTTTCGAGACGTTGTTATTGTTGTTGGGGCTTTTTTTGGGGGGGGAATGACAGGTTTTGTGTGTGTGTGTGTGTGTGTGTGTGTGTGTGTTGTTGGTGGTGGCGGCGGGGGACACCGACTTAAAAGCTGACGTTATGTTGCTAGCTTGTTTTGTCGCCTGGCCTGGCTGGCTGTCACGCCCCGTGTGTGTGACCGTGTGTGTGTGTGTGTGTGTGTGTGTATCACATGTATTTGTGTGTGTGTGTCACTGTGGCCGGTATGTAGTATGCGGTGAATTCATTGATCCCCGGGCGGTATTTGAATAATGATTAACCCAGTTCGGTGTATGCATACATGCATGGAAGGCTTGAAAGCACAGCAGTGTGTGTGTGTGTGTGTGTGTGTGTGCCCATTTCCGGGTGACTACTGAGAACTTGGTAACATAACAAGCTGCAAGGAGGAGGGACAGCCTGCTTTGAGGAATGATGATGAACACACCACTCACTGTCTTGTCTGTCTCTTTGTGTGTTGTGGATTTCCGGCTGGTTCTGTAACTTTGGGCACGGGGGTATAAGTATAGCCCCTTTCGAGGGCTTACCCTTTTCTGTATTTGGGGATGTCGTTATACCGACGTCCCACATACAGAAAAAGGAAACCAAGAGGGTCCAGAAAGGGGCTTTTATATTAGCACAGGGGGAGAGGAGGAGAGCTGGTCGGCATGGCCTTCTTTCAGCAAAGAATAAATTGAGGAGCCCAAATGGCCGAAGAGTCACTGTGAGTGAGTGTTATCTTAATGTGTCACTCAGCCTCTGGCCCTGTAGTGGTGTTTTCACCCTGTATATAGCTCGCCTGCTCTGACTGTCTTGGTGGAAGGAAGGGGGTGTGTGCTAATGTGTGGGGGATTGCACACTGGTTTCAGCAGATTTTCTTTTTTTTTGCGGTCGGTGATGGATGGAGTGTGAGTGTGAGACTGTGACTCTGCCAGACAGGTAATTACTATACTGTAGCATGGGTCATTGTGTAAAAAAAAAAGAAGCACTGCTTGTAATTTTCCCTGTCTACTTTATTACATGCTGATTTGGAAGTCAATCGGACAGAAACGCAAGCGAGAGACCCCTATATTATTTAGAATATGAATTATAGGCCGCTCAAGACAATTTTGAGGGGTCAGTGACAGTGACTATAGAGCGTCTTCAGTCCCGCCCCCTTTCAGAACGACGAGTGGCCCAGGAAATGATTCTCAATTAATTTTCTCCATAGGCCTTTCAAAAAGTATTTATATAAATACGCCGCGGACAAAGCCAACTCGGATCGTGACAAATCATGACAATAATTACAATGTTTTGGGCAGATCAAATAATTAGTAAGAAGAAAAACAAAACAAATAGTGTTGTCTCCTGCCTTTATTTTCTTCTTTCAAATGATTTGATCGGCACAAAATATTGTGTTTGTTGTCATGATTTGTCACGAACCGGATCCGAGTTGGCTTTGTCCGCGGCGTAACCGTCTTTATATAAATACTTTTTTGAAAAGCCTATGGAGAAAATTAACGGAGAACCATTTCCTGGGCCACTCGTTGTTTGGAAGCGGGCTGGAACTGCGACCGCTCTATAGGCCCCTCAAGACAATTTTGAGGGGTCAGTGACGGTGACTAAAACTGATCACTGACCCCAAAATGCCACTTGGAAGTTGTTCCTAGTTTTGAAATAGGTGCATTTGTCATTGCATGTGTAATGATTATCTAGCAGCCGACTAGCCCAGGGGTCGGCAACCTTTTTTGACACAAGTGCCATGTTTTTACTTATTTGATAGTCGGGTGTGCCATGTCAACGTAATAAGTTTAATTATGACACCACATCAAAATAAAATATTTTACCAATGGCTTTTTACCAGAACGTCCAAAATACATAATTAACAACCTTTCTTCTTTTGAAATATTTTCTCTCGATCATTAGACTATAACCCCACCCCACCTATCTCCCAGACTCCACTCCCCAGTCAGAGTTCAGAGTTTGAATAAATGTAGAGCAACTTGGACACTCGGGCATGAAGGGAGCATGAGTTAAGTCCGTTGCTCTCCCCAGGTTGGCGGAGGGTGTGTAGAGCCCAGGATCACAGTAGATGATTGGCACAGGGGTGAAAAATGGGTTACAAAATCGTGGGATAAAAAAATATATAAAAAAAAGAATAAATGTAGAATTATGTGCAAAATGTAATTTGCCTACTGATGTGAGGGGACTTGAGTTAATTGACTACATTTTTTTGAAGACATTTCATTTTTAAAATAAAGTCCTCTCTCTCACAGCTATGCCAGTGATCACCCTCCCGTGCCTAAGGTGTCCTATCCCTTTCACCTTTGCCTTTCTCCCAGTGAATATGACCATTATTACCTAACAAACTGCCCATAGCAATGGAAGAGCAAAGTCATTCCAGCTTCATAACAACACTCCAGCCTTGACAACACTTTGATGAATGGTGGTTGCTATAGTAACAATACACTGTATACATGCATTCGCCTGGTCAGAGGAGTTGGCTGTACATAAACTCACTAGATGGATGTTTGTATTGTACATGAAACTGTTGTCTGCGTAACAGCCCATTGGATTATGAATCTTTTTCTGTGTAACAGCCTATGGATTATGATTCTTTTTCTGTACATGATTAGCTAGAATTCAGAGGTAGAGCAAGGTCTATTATTAGGTGGTATTAGGTCTACTGCAGTGGCTCAGTCTCAACCTTTTCAGGCAGTGCCCCCCCCCCCCCCCCCCTCCCCAAAAATAATAATATTAATCCTATTTGAACTGGGGACCTCCCACCCAGACAAGCACTTGGACAGTGATGTCAACAGGTGTTCAATGTAATGAGTCCTGGGATGCAGGGATGGTCTTTTAGAGATGAGTCCCAGGGACATTTTATCAACGACGTTAGTTAGGAGTCATATTTAGCTATTTAGCTTTTTACAAATTGCAGCATTTCATTTTATATGGTTATAATGTGGTTATATTCATGTAGAAAACAGAAGAAGAAATGATTATTATAACTAAAGCTAGCAAAATAAACTAGAATAAAAAACAGTACAGTAGTACAGTAGTGCATCCCGTGGATGCAGAGGTCGTTGTTTTATTGCGTCCCTTTAACTATAAACTGCGTTCTGGGATGCAAAATGCACCCTATTTTAATCTCTGCTTGGAATTGTAGAGAGTTTAGGCATTAACATTTTAGTTAAATTCGGTTCCACAGATAAATATTGTGAAAATGGCACATCTGCGAGACATTTTGAGCTTCTTCAATATTCGACAATTTGGCCAAAATGTTTGACCAGTTTTTGGGGGTGTCCAGCTTTGTGTGTGTGTGTGTAAACGGTGAACACACACTTTGTCCTAACGCTACACAAACATTAAATGCCATTAATAATAATAATAATAATTGACAATGAATGGACAGTTTTGAGTACAAACATTGCGTAAACAAAAACATTGGAGATGAATTCAAGGTGAAGGACGCAAATTCTCATTGGTCGGAATGAGATGATGTATTAAACAAACAAACATGATGTTTGTTGATAACTTTTGATGCAGTAATATCGAAGACAAAAGTGAGAACGCAAACGGTGATTGGCCGGTGTGATTGGGTGGGAGATGTGCCATTGGTTGAGAAGGTGATGATAAGAGCGCCCCTCACTTTCCACAGGTGCGACTATTTTTTCTTTAGCTACTAAAAAGGTCTGAAAACAAAAGTCAAAGTCGTACGATTTGTCACACACGTTACTGCAGTAAAATTTGTTCTCTGCATTTGACCCCATCTCTCTTGGAGCGGTGAGCTGCAGCCGTGCCGCGCTCGGGAATCATTTGATTAGTAGATTTGACCCCCCCAATCCAACCCTTTGATGCTGAGTGCCCAAGCATCATGTTGGGTCCCATTTTTACAGTCTTTGGTATCACCCGGGCCTGGGATCGAACCCCCGACCTCCCAGTCTCAGGGCGGACACTCTAACCACCACGCCAATGAGCTGGTTTAAGTCCTTTAAATTGTCTCTTCACTCACTGTCATCTGGGGACCCTAAAGTTTACCCACTGACCTATGTTTCTATCAGTGGCGCGCTATGAGCTTGTAGATCTGCTAATTTTCAATAGCTAAAACATAACATAATGCTAAAACCAAAAGGGGTTAGTTACGTCATCAGCCAATCCCTGATTGGCCGACAGACACCACCGACATACCGTATGCAGCCGATTACAGTACTTGCGCGCTCTGCATACGCGAGTGATTTAATTCAGGATTTCAATTAAAATATGGAAAATAAAATACAGTGGCCCTCCATCGTCAATGTTGCCCACCCCTGGTCTAATGCTCATAGGCTGATCTATGCACAAATTCACCTATCTGGGCTTGTAGGTTTAGGTTTTAGGTTTATTTATTTAGCACGTAGTACAAAAAATAGACAATAATAACATATCAAAGAACAAAAATACAATGCAAGGAAGGAAAGAAGCCAGCTGGCTTATTTGGAATCCTTCCCTGTAGGAAGAGGTCATTGGTTTAAAAAGATTAAAAGTTCATAAAGATTAAAGAACAGTACAAAAATCTACAAGTTGTCAAAGGGGGGCAGCTGTGCAGTAAAGAAATAAAAACACAGACTGCACAAAAAACGGAAATAAACAATACAACAACAAACACACAAAAGAAAATATAACGCATCAAAGTAAAAACATGTAATCTACAGAGAGGAAGAAATAAGATATTTCTTTAGATGTTTTTTGAATATTGGCAAGGATAATGAGGATTTAAGTGAAGCATCTACTATCTAGGGGAGTTCCATAGATGAGGGCCTCTAAATTTGATTAACCCATTTTGGGCGGGGACCCCTTTTGGTGTCAGCATCATGTTATGCTTTAGCTATTGAAAAATAGCAGATCTACAAGCTCATAGCGCGCCACCGAGTGGCGCGCTACGAGCTTGTAGGTCTGCTATTTTTGAAAATCGAAGAACGACTGACATATAGAAACATAGCCTTTTCAGAAAACTGTCAGGATGTAGAAGACATTTTTAGAATCTGATCTCGGGTCAGAATGGGTGAAAGGTTGATGTTTGGAAGTGCGACAATAGGGTCATTCAAAATGATCTCTTTGCCTTGTAAAGGACCTCTGCAGGCTGTTGCTGTATCAGCAACTAAATGGCATTTATTCCCAGATATATACAGTATACTGTGACTGTGTACACTAATAAAATCCAAGTTTAGAACTCTTATGACTGACTCACATCTTAATGACACCCTCAGACTGGCAATCACTAAATATGAACCAGATTTCAAAACGCTTGCAGATAAAGTGCAGTCACAGCAGTCTCATTAAAGGTGGGCTGACCCTGAGAGTATGTCACCATATCTGTGCAAATATATATGGTCATGTTATGCCTATGTCATTTGAACATCTGCCAATGTGAATATTCATTGAAATGAGAAACAAAATATTTCAAATACTAATTATTTCTAATTTGTCTGAATATTATTTGACATTGATAATATAACTTACTATAAGTATTTATTCTAATTTAAGCTTTAGTCTTTGTGTGGATGTGTGCACATGCATTGAGCCTGTCAGAAATAGCAAAAAAAACAAGTGTTTTTTCTAACACGTTTTAGTGGTAGATCTTGGCTTACAATTGGGAATAAAATGGGCTCTTGGGCTTGAAAAGGTTGGTTACCACTGATGTACAGGTATATTATTGCCAGAGAGATATTTTTTGCCCAACCCCTGTCGGAGACCCATAGCTACCGTTAGGCCAGTCGTGCATATTCTCATCTCACCTATAAAGCATTTCTCCTCCTGCACAGTGGAGCTTTGGACTTCAAAGTAATGCTAGGAGGAAATGGCTTTTGTTTTCGACGTAATCGTCGCAGAAATGTCTCCCCCTTGGCTGTGTCGCTTGAGCTGAACTAGCAGAAATGTCCCTTTTCTCAAATGAGGCGTGTGTGTGTGTGTGTGTGTGTGTGTGTGTGACTGTGACTGTGTGTGTGTGTGTGTGTGTGTGTGACTGTGACTCTGTGTGTGTGTGTGTGTGTGTGTGTGACTGTGACTCTGTGTGTGTGTGTGTGACTGTGTGTGTGTGTGTGTGTGTGTGCCGGCCGCACGCTGAGACAAGGTGGCTCTGGATTCGTCCGATATGTTTGCATCGGTTCTTTATTTTTTATTTTTTTACATATTCTTTTAATTTAAGTCCTAGTAGTACAAAGTAGTAGAAGGTTGACATCTCTTTTTTGCAAGTAGAAATATATCCGGGTCTTACAGGGATAAACATGTTATTGTTCCTGTATGCCACACGTGTGTGTGTGTGCGTGCATGTGCGTGTGCGTGTGCGTGTGCGTCTGCGTGTGTGTGTGTGTGTGTGTGTGTGTGTGTGTGTGCACTGTGCACACGCATGCTCACGTCATCTTTCTCTCTCTCACCAGGCCGTGGTGGAATGAGCAGTGTGTGTGTGTTGAAGAGGAAAGCAGTGCTCTGGCAGGACTCGTTCAGCCCCCACCTCAGAACTACATCTCCCAGCATGCCCGTGGTGCTGAGCAGCGGAGGACACGCCCCTCCGGCCGGGCAGACCCCCCAGGCCCCGCCCCCCAGCCAGCAGGTAAACCAGTCTAGTCTAGAAACAGGTTGTCTATGTGTCTGTCTGTCCTTCATTGGTCTGGGAGTGTTGTCGCCTGGATCAGCGACAGGTCTGCTCGGCAGTGTTGTTTTCGTCGACTAAAACTACGACGAAAAATGTTCGTCGACTACCTTTTTTCCACTGACGAAAACTAAATGGAGACTGAATGAAAACTAAGCTATGATGACTAAAACTAAGACTAAATATACTGACAATTTTCGTCAACAAACAAAAACTAGACTAAAATGTTAGGAAGGGACTAGTGGACAAGAGAAGTCATTTTACACTCGGTTGCATGCTGAAAATAGCCGAGCTCACAACTAGATCGGCTATTTTCAGCAGGTGTTTCAGCAGTCATTACGACGGCATCAAAGCCCGCCAAAATGCTTTTTTGTCGACTAAATCAACTGTAGATTATCGTCGACTAAAATGATATTTAGTCAACTAAAACTAGACTAACACTTAAAACATTCCAGGTGACTAAAACTAAATAAACTATTCAAGAGACTATGACTAAAACTAAATCTTGCCAAAAACAACACTGCTGCTCATGAGGGGCGCGACACGCGCTGCGTAAAAAAAATAAATTATAAGAAGAAGCTCAACAAAAATCTAGTCGCCTGTGGGGGGGTGTGTGTGTGCACGAAACGAGCACGTGCACCGACAATTGTCACAGGACGACGGGGGCCACGTAAATGACGCTTGCGTTGTCGCCCCCCCTCAACTTCTCTGCATGTCCAAAATAAACGCACGCTTCTCATTGAAAATGAATTAAACGTCTAGCCGCGTCAGTCTCTCCCTCCCGAGACCTGTCTGCCTCCATATCTGGTGGACAGGTGTTGTTTGGGTGGGTCTATTAGTCGGTCGCAGCATGGTTGCTATGGTAACGGGTCAGATCGGGTCAGAACATGTGAGTCTTTACATCAGCGGTGCCCACACTGAGAGCTACTTTCAAAATGACCAACTCAACAAAAATAATATCCCATTGCTAGTTTAAAAATGTAACCGAGGTATACTTAAATGGTACAATATACTGAGGTTGTGGCTCTTTCAGAGTGGCAACTCTCTGGGGGGAGGGAGGGGTAAAGAAATTCAACAATTGAGTACCACAGACGAAAAACAGTCTAAGTCCAAATTTCATTCTGACCCCTCCACGAAAAGGCCTCGTTGTCCTGAACCCTTATCTATCATTTATACATTATAATAAAATAATAATAAAACTTTATTTGTATAGCACCTTTCATGACATGAAATGCAGCTCAAAGTGCTTTACAGAGAAATGGAGGATAAAAGAAAAGCATGGCAACAACATTAAAAACAAGCAGTAATGCAGTGAGGACATGAATAACAAAAAATAAAAAAATAAAAGATCAATTAAAAGCAATGTTGTAGAAGTGGGTCTTGAGCTGAGCTTTAAAAATGTCTACAGAGGCTGCCTGACGAAGGTACAGTGGGAGCTTGTTCCATACCGACGGCCCGTAGAAGCAAAAAGCTGCTTCCCCGTGTTTTTTAGTTGCCATTTTTTTTGGCAAAGCGAGCAGGCCGGCAGTGGAAGACCTTAGGGGGCGGTTTGGGACATATTTAGGCAGGCAGTCATGTAGGTAGGAAGGTGCGAGACCATTGAGAGCTTTATAGACAAGTAAAAGAATTTTAAAATCAATCCTAAAAACAACCGGAAGCCAGTGCAGTGATGCCAAAACTGGAGTAATATGTTCTCTCATCTTAGTTCTAGTTAAAACTCTGGCTGCTGCATTTTGGACAAGTTGTAGTCTGTCAGTTGTTTTCTTAGGCAGTCCTGAAAAGAGTGCATTGCAGTAGTCAAGCCGAGAAAAAACAAAGGCGTGGATTAGCGTTTTTGCATCGTCCAAGGACAAATAGGCTCTGATTCGTGCAATATTTCTAAGGTGAAAAAAGGCAATCTTGGTAACATGATTAATGTGTGAATTGAAATTCAATTCAGAATCAATAATAACCCCCAGGTTCTTTACTTTACTGTTACTTTCTACAGTCAGGTTACCAAGTCTGCTTATTATTGATTCTTTCTGCTCACTAGAACCGATTATGAGAACTTCTGTCTTATCCTCGTTTAGCTTGAGAAAGTTCTCACTCATCCAACATTTGATGCTAGACAGACAGGTCAACAGCGGGTCTAAAGCACAGGGATCATCTGGAGCCACAGAAAGATAAAGTTGGGTATCATCAGCATAGAAATGAAAATTGACTCCGTGGTTGGTAATGAGTTCGCCCAATGGCAGTATGTACAAGGAGAAAAGCAGAGGGCCAAGAATCGAGCCCTGTGGAATACCAGAGCTGATGTCGTGTTTGTCTGAGTCAAACTCGGCTAGATTGACAAAGTAACTTCTGTTTGATAGGTAGGAGGAAAACCAGGACAGGGCCGTACCAGACAGGCCTATCCAGTGTTCCAGACGCTGTATTAAAATTGAATGATCAATCGTGTCAAATGCAGCCGTTAGATCTAGGAGTAGGAGAACAGATACATGTTTCTTGTCAGCAGACACCCTAAGATCATTAATTACTTTTACAAGTGCTGTTTCTGTGCTGTGACCTTTCCTAAAGCCAGATTGGAATTTGTTGTGCATTATGGATCAATAGTGTGGACTTAGACTGTTTTTCGTCTGTGGCATTCAATTTTTGTATGCTATTTTTGACTCATATTTGACTTGGAAAATTAATAAAGAAACTGATAAAAAAATTAAAGAATTAAGAAACATAATTTATTTTTTAAATAAGTAACCGAGGTGGCGTTGGAATAGTGGCGATGGCGTTGCATAATAAGACAAACACACTTGGAATGGGAAATGAAGGGGGAGAGAAATGGAAATGGAATTGTCAGAAGGTTTCTTGTATATAACTTCTTAACGCTACTGACATTTGTGTGCGCAACACTCTTGAAAACAAAGTATTGCTTCGTGGGTTTGAGCTGACAGGACATTTTTTTAAATGTCAATCAATCAATCAATCAAGTCAAGAGTTCTACACAGAATGAATAAACAACATGTTTATACGGAATAGTCTGGTTGCACTAACGTCACTATAGTCTGGTTAACCACACTAACGTCAGGCAATTAGTCACTATAGTCTCTGTTACCGCACAAAATAATGAAATGCATTCAGTGACCGACTCATTTCCTAATTCCTACCCTGCCTAGGAAGGAACTTGACCTTTTTATACATCTCGTCTGGTGCACCAGCTCAGTGGCCTTGTGGTTAGAGTGTCCGCCCTGAGACTGGGAGGTCGGGGGTTCGATCCCCGGCCGGGTCATACCAAAGAATGGGACCCAGTGCCTCCCTGCTTGACACTTGGGGGTCCCTGCGACATACTAGCGTCATGTCCAGATGTACTTGTACATCAAGCTGCCTCACGCTACAGAAACAGGAGATAGGCTCCTGCCCCCTATGGGCCTCATGGAGGCTATGCAAGACTAGTCATTGGTTAGACATGGGTTAGGTTTAGGTGTGCTGCCCCGTGGGAGGTTGGGTTTAGGGTGAGGGTTTGAGAGAGGATGTAGTTGTAGGACTAATGACTGGTCTAACCCAAAAACAGTCTAAACGAAGTACTTACTGCACCCGTGCCTTTGGCAGTAATTCCAGTATTTAACTTGTGTGTGTTTGTGTGTGTGTGTGTGTGTGTGTGTGTGTGTGTGTGTGTGTGTGTGCGCGTGTGCGTGTGTGTGCCTATGCATCCCAGGGTGTGGCGGGTGCGGGGCGTTCCCAGGACGATGCTATGGTGGACTATTTCTTCCAGCGGCAGCATGGTGAACAGCCTGGAAAACACCGCTGGCCCACCGGAGAAAACATTCATGACAGCAGCCAGGTGAGTGTCTGTCTCTCTGTCTGTACACAGTACACACTACATGTTGTCTCAGTAAGACAGCCCTCTCTCCCTATCAACAAGGAGGAGCAGTGCACCGAAGCATTATGGGAATTGTAGTCCATGAAGTAAGTGAGCCCAGTGTCCATGACATCAGAGACACTGGGCTCACAGCTAAAATCTAAAATATCTAAAACCACAAATTACACACAAACACTCCCAGGAAAGTGTTCTAAATCTTCTAAACGTCATTAACATATATTTGTTTTGGCCAAAAGGGCTGAAGTGTCCCTTTAACCCATTCTGAACGGGAACGCATTTTGGTGTTAGCATCATGTTATGCTTTAGCTATTGAAAAATAGCAGATCTACAAGCTCGTAGCGCGCCACTCGGTGGCGCGCTACGAGCTTGTAGATCTGCTATTTTTGAAAAATCGAAGAACGACTGACATTTTTAGAATCTGATCTCAGGTCAGAATGGGTTCATCAGACCAGTGTGTGTCCAGTGGAAACCTCATATGAATCTGATCTCAGGTCAGAATGGGTTAACCTGGACACTACCTGCTCCTCGGCGTGGTCTGGTCTTAGTGACCAGATTTGAATAGATAGATAGATACTTTATTTGTCCTTTTCGGAAATTTGTTTTGTGCACAGCAGTCATCAGGATATACATAAAACATACATAACATACATAATACAGATCACACGGTACATAGACAGTAAAGAAACAGTGCCAACAGAAGGCCACCATAGCCCGTGAGCCAGGGGGGTTTGTTTGTACCATTTGGGGGATTAATGCTCATAGTGATTTTTGTGAAGGTATACATGTCTAGAGTCAGAAAATATGTGATAGCATTGCACCAGAGGTAGCTTTATTGGTGTTATCATGCATTTTATTATACAACAATAGGCGAAAATTACATGGGTCAATATATGAAAACATACAACTTAACCCCCTAAAATAAAATATACAAAATGTTTTTCCAATTGATTCTGGTACCTTTAGGTATGCTTGAGAACATAGTGAAAATCTAGTAAAATATATTTTCCAGAAAGGCGTCATTTTCAATATCTAATATGGCTGAGGGGCTTAAAATGGCCATATGAGCAAGGGGGGTTGGTCTGTACCACCTAGGGGACTAATGCTCAAAGTGATTTTTGTGATGGTATAGCAGGTATACCAGTCATAGTTCCAAGAGGCATCACATCGCACATATGTCCTTGCCTAACCTGTCTGTCTCATTCACCTGTGTCTCTGTGTGTGTGTGTGTGTGTGATTTACAGGTGCCTAACCTGTCTGTCTCATTCACCTGTGTCTCTGTGTGTGTGTGTGTGTGTGTGTGTGATTTACAGGTGCCTAACCTGTCTGTCTCATTCACCTGTGGCTCTGTGTGTGTGTGTGTGTGTGTGTGTGTGTGATTTACAGGTGCCTAACCTGTCTGTCTTATTCACCTGTGGCTCTGTGTGTGTGTGTGTGTGTGTGTGTGTGTGTGTGTGCGTGCGTGTGTGATTACAGGTGCCTAACCTGTCTGTCTCATTCACCTGTGTCTCTGTGTGTGTGTGTGATTCCAGGTCCGGTCCATGGATGAGCTCAACCATGATTTCCAGGCTCTGGCTCTGGAGGGGCGTGCCATGGGAGAGGTAAGAGACGGAAGACTGACGGATTGGGGTCACTTAACCCATTTTGGGGGCGGGAACCCCCTTTTGGTGTTTTAAGCATGTTATGCTTTTAGCTATTGAAAAATAGCAGATCTACAAGCTCATAGCGCGCCACCGAGTGGTGCACTACAAGCTTGTAGGTCTGCTATTTTTGAAAAGAATCGAAGAACGACTGACATAGAAACATAGCTTTTTCAGAAAACTGTCATTTTCAAACAGACATTTTTTTAAATCTGATCTCAGGTCAAAATGGGTTAAAATGCCTTGTTTTTTTCTGGGCGTGCCCTAAAACCGCATCATGAGCTCAGCCCGGTGTAGGACGTGCTCTTTTTCAGCCAGCAGTGGGTAGGACGCTTCCCTGTGACACACAAGGACTGTCTAAAGAGGACGGGACGCGAAGACCGTAAGGGCGCCGCCATGTTGCTCACACGGTGCTCCATGGAAGGAAGGAAACATGCTGCAGTTGAGACCCAAGGAAGCTAAACGGGAGGCGGACTATTTTCCGACAGCATTCCAGCCGACGGGGCAACGGTCCGATCCGCAGCGGGGGGGACATTCGCTGCGATGCGAAAAAGCGATGGTCCGACATGCGCTGCTCCCGTGCTAGCGGTTAGGGTTAGGTTAGGATTGACGTTTCGGATCAATATGCTGTCGGAAAAAAGACCTGCACCCTGAACCAGGAAGTGTCGGCTGCATGAAGCCCACTGCGCATGTTTCTCTCCTTCCATGGAGCCAACATGGCGGCGCCCTTACGGTCTTCGCGTCCCGTCCTCTTTAGACAGTCCTTGCCGTGACACGTCTAGGGGCATTCAAAGATTTTCCTAGAAGCTTTGTCATTGGTCGATTTGCCTGGTCTGCTTCCTGATTTGTTAGTCATTGCGACCGAGGTTTTTTTTCCGACCAATGACAAAAAAGCTTCTAGGAACATCTTTGAATGCATATTGCGGACCCCTAGATGTGTCACAGAGAATACATTGTTTTGGGAAACGCCCTACCCATTGCTGGCTTGTCTGAATACCAAAACAATAAAAAAGGTCATTAAAAATGTGAAATATTATTGCTTATAGCAGCTTTAATTCAAATATCAATAGTGCAATGTAGAAATACTGAAGTGAAAGCTCTTAATTAAAAATGTACAAAAATATTATATTCGTATCTAAAATATAGCTCGTAGATCGTCTATTTTCAAGTAGCCACATTTCGACCATGTTAGATCTGCTACTTTTGATGCTTTTGTGTGACACTGTAGTTATGATCAAGTATAGAAGAGCATTAATTTGCGGGAAAAAATAACTAAACGTTAAAATATGGAGATGGGACGCTTCGCACGACACGCTCACGGACGGAGTCCATATGCGGTTCCCGAACACACAGACACTTTTTAAAATAATCTTATAGTGTTTTATCTGTCCAACCATCTTGTGCTGTGCTCTTTTCTCTCTCCCCTCTCTTCCTCTCTCTGTCTGTCTGTCACTGTCCTCCTCCCGGTGCTGTGGTGTCTTAACAGCAGCTGCTGACCGGTAAGAAGTTCTGGGAGTCAGACGACTCTGGGAAGGACGGACCCAAAGGCATCTTCCTGGACCAGTGGCGGGACAGCGCCTGGGGCGCCTCAGGTACGTCCTTGTGTTGTCAGAACCTTCTGAACGACCCGCCACGGGTGTTGTCAGAACCTCTGAACGACCCAGAACTTCTGAAGGACCCACGACGGGTGTGGGTTTTTATAACGAGCAGTATGCTGTGAAGTCCTCTCTGTGCCTTCAGCGTGCGAGTCGACTGGTATTTATGTGTTCAATCCGCCGTATTGTAATAATTAAAAATAAACTCTGTCTTTGCGGTTTCGAGATGGTTTCGTTTTGATGACGAAACCGGAAATCAACACATGCTGTTAGGGCTGCTATATTTTTTGGCGTTACAATTTAGGGGGGCATTTATTTTGTATCACTATAGCCTTGAACCCGGGCAGTTCTATCCTACATGTTAGTGCAGCTAGTTTCAGCATCCTGTGTGCAGCGCAGCAGTCTCTGCTCAGCCAACACGGTGAACATTGTGTGGCCGACGGTCATCTCAACGCTTGTTTTGATAATATTAGGTTTCTGTGGACGGCAAGCTACATTAGATATGATATGATGATGATTCAGATTAACAGATTCAAAGTTGACATCAATATTCTGGGACAGGAGTAATTGCACTCCCGGCTGGCTGCATGAGTGAATTGACAGCTTGTAGAAGTAATAATTAATTGACGTGTTAAATCTAATCTGACAACTGCCGTTGGTCAGTTTGGGAAATAAGTCTAAAATGACTCCTGTTCTTTACAAATACCCAAACCGAAACATTTAATGAGGGAGAGGGGCAGCGCAGGTCTGAACCTTTCCTGGTGGGTTAGGAGCCCCTAGACCAGCCGGGCAGCCCACCACTCCACTCATAGACACCCAGCTTAAGGGTGATTGATACGGTAACAAGACTACTCGCCCCGTTTCTGTTTTCCTCCCAGAATTTTCCCCAGTGAGGGGTGGGAGAGGCTGGACAGCAGACGGCTGGACTTTGAATTTCTCTAACTATAAACTTTCATGACAGCATGAAAGTACAAATATAATTTATGAAAAGCTACTACAGTGAAGTCTGTTCACAGAAGTTGTTGTAGGATATGTGGGGATTATCTGACGAGGTACCATTTGAGGGGGCAAAACCTTACATATACTAAAATAATACTAAATTCTTTATAGGTTCAATATAAGTCAAATAATATAGCCTTTCCACAGGAGTATCTTTTTATATTTTTCCAAAAAGAATACAAACAGCCAATAGCATATTACAAAGTTATCCCCCTCACTGGGGAAAATTCCGGGAGGAAAAACGGGCAAGCACCGGGGCGAGTCGTCCAGTATTCATTGATACTTGGGTCTCACACGCTTGTGACTAAGTCTAAATCAGGCATTACTGGAGGCAAGGTCATGGTGAGAGGTCACCTTCTGGTCAAGGTCACGGTGAGAGGTCACCTTCTGGTCAAGGTCACGGTGAGAGGCCTCACCTTCTGCAGGCTGTTCTGTGGCAGTGATCATTTATTAAACTGCGGTGGAGATCATGGATTTCACACAACGCCACGCCAGACTTCCCCGGTCCTTCAGTGCCATCCCCAGTTCCTGCTTACTGATAGAGAAGAAGGATGGTTTTATTCATTGTGTCATAGTTCTATAGACAACGGCAGTGGATCAGAGGTAGAGTGGCCGGCAGAGCAGTGGGATGGGAACCGTCACGGTTCGATCCCTGTGGGCTCCCCCAGAGTTAGTGTCCAAGTGTCCTTGAGCAAGACTCGGATTGCTGTATTATGCGTGTCTTGAGATTGAGATTGAGATTTGTCATTGCAACGTGTACAAATTAAAAGTGCCAACCAATCAGTGCATCATATCACAAAACAACATACAAGCTAAAACAAAACACACATTCTTGTTATTGCAACCCCAGCAGCACTAATGCACAAACATGTAATTGTAGCTGTTATCGCACAACAAACCCTTATTGTACTTAAGATAGCAGAGAAAACTAAAATGTGTCGCAGCAACAGATCATTTTTTTAGCAGCATTGAGTGCAATTAACTACCGCTGTGGGATAGAAGCTGTTACTGAATCTGTTGGTCTTGGACTTGATCACTCTGTAGCGTCTGCCTGATGGCAACAGTTCAAACAGTGAGTGAGCGGGGTGGGAAGTGTCTTTCATAATGTTCAGTACCAGGTCTTATTACTTAACTTAAGACCTGGAGGCGTGGTCAATGCTCTTTGGCGTGCACTCAGAATAGCCAAATGGCATTGACCAACGCCTCCAGGTCTTAAGTTAAGTAATAAGACCTGGACACTTAAGACACGCAAAATACAGCCCTGAACCTCTTAATTGCTACCGTTGTGTCAGGTTGGTGCCTTGCGTGGTTTCCCCCGCCATCTGTGTGTGTGTGTGTGTGTGTGTGTGTGTGTGTGTGTGTGTGTGAAATGTGTGTGTGAATGTAATGCATGTAGCGGACCCAGCTGGCCTTTTAAGGATGAAGTCTGAACTGATGATTTTGAAGTTGCTTTATTCATAGATCAACGTAGAACTGGGACAGAAACAAAATACAATGTATCAATGGTCATAAATCACTACAATATAATCCATAAACTGTTCCAATCTCAGGCACAAAATACATTTTCCATGCAACACTAACGTACATTACACAATACATAAACAGCCTTCTGCATACATTTTAACAATAATACCAATAACAGTGCAAGCAAATCAATAAAATACCTTGTCCCCCTTTCCAGCTAGGTGCTATATTCTGTGTGTGACATCAGTTCGTTCCATGGTTAGTTGGCATTTGACCGTTCCTTTGGCCTCCCTTTCCTTAGCCATCCACATAACCAACCAACTTCAGCCACACCATTTGTGTGCTGTCTGTTCCAAGTCTTCTCTGTACTGAGGCAGCATTTCCTTGTTTTTAACCACAGTGCCACAGCTGAGCTGAGTCCCAATCATCTGATTCACATCAGCTGTGATCAGTTGTTGGCACACTTCCTGTTCCAATGCCTCACAACACTGAATATATACTAAACAATAAAGTATTACCTGTGGGTCCGTTACACTCCCACCAAATCATACAGTGATTTAAAAGCAATGTACATAAATCACAAATGATTTAAAATTACGTGACCCCAGATGCATTTAAAATTCTTAGAATAGGTAAGAGTGAGTTGTACCATCTTTCTCCCACCTTGAGTACTCCATCTCCAATGAGAGCATGCTCAGCATTGACTTCCAGGAGCCTAGTGTCCTGGGCCTTGAACCTTCTAGCCATGGCTGGTTTCCCTTTGATGGGCAGGGATGCCTGCGCTTTGTCTGGTTGTCTTCGCACTCCTCTAGGCCTCCGTTCTCCTTTGACTGCTGCCGGGGAGTCTTGCTTGGTAGCCCCCTTGTAGGCCATCGCGGCCACTGCATTAGGCTCGGCCTCTCCGGCCTGCAGAGTACCAGCTCCCACCGAATCCCCTGGTGCCTTGGGATGTGAGGCCAGGGTAGCTGCACCCTGCTGGGCTGAGTCTTTAGGCTTCACCACTGCTGCTCCCTCCGTCACCTCCAGCTGCTTCTTGATGACTGTTTCTTCCTCACCAGCCGGCGCACCTGGGCCTGGCTGCTTTTGTTGAATCTCTTCATGCTGCTCCTTCATGGCAGTCAGGGGTTTCTCCTGCTGCTCCTTCATGGCAGTCAGGGGTTTCTCCTGCTGCTCCTTCATGGCAGTCAGGGGTTTCTCCTGCTGCTCCTTCTCTACGGCCGCCCTCTGTTGCTCCTGCTCAGCAGCCAGGAGCCTCTGCTGCTCCCTCTTCTCTGCGGCAGCCCTCCGTTGCCTCTCCTTAGCAGCCAGGAACCTCCTCTGTATCTCCTCTTGCCTCTCCATCTCATGTTGTCTTTGAACTTCCAGAGCTTTCCTTTGTTCTTCCTGCTCACGTATAATTTCGTACTCATGAAAATAATTATGCACTTCCATTCCGTAAAACTTTCCATTTACCATATTCTCAGCAACAACTTTGAAAAGATCTCTTGAAGCGCATTCACATATAGCCACTCGGCCTCGTAGACCATCAGGTGGTGTGATGCATTTCTGGATTATTTCACCATACAGTTCAAAAATGTCTTTACTCTTCTCCAAGGTGTAAAGGAGAAGTCTTGGGTCCCTCTCTGTAACGCTGGACCTTAACTGTTTCTTTACTATTCGTGCTGCCATTTTCCAATGTTCATATAGTTCAAAAATACTTTTCAATTTATGCTCAACCTCGGAATCTGTATCGTCTGCCATTTTGTAAAAGAAACGGAGAATAAACCTTAAATGGCCATAGAAAATAATTTAGCACAGAAAACTATATTTCCCTTAGACAACTGCATGTATTATTAATTAAACAAAAATAATCTTGGAAATCATAAACATCTGAAAATGTAATTAAACAATCCTTGTGCAAGTCTAGTAGCTTGTTCAGTTCCTTTTCCATATAGTTAGTTTCCTGACCTTGTGTGCATGTTCCTTTGAATGGAAGTTGTGTTTGTGTCTGTTCACCAGATCCATGTACAGATGTCAGACTCAGAGTGAGAGAAGTCCATGTTTCCTTGCAGGTGGTAGATGATGAGGAGTCCATTCGGGTAAAGTTCTACTGTAGCGGACCCAGCTGGCCTTTTAAGGATGAAGTCTGAACTGATGATTTTGAAGTTGCTTTATTCATAGATCAACGTAGAACTGGGACAGAAACAAAATACAATGTATCAATGGTCATAAATCACTACAATATAATCCATAAACTGTTCCAATCTCAGGCACAAAATACATTTTCCATGCAACACTAACGTACATTACACAATACATAAACAGCCTTCTGCATACATTTTAACAATAATACCAATAACAGTGCAAGCAAATCAATAAAATACCTTGTCCCCCTTTCCAGCTAGGTGCTATATTCTGTGTGTGACATCAGTTCGTTCCATGGTTAGTTGGCATTTGACCGTTCCTTTGGCCTCCCTTTCCTTAGCCATCCACATAACCAACCAACTTCAGCCACACCATTTGTGTGCTGTCTGTTCCAAGTCTTCTCTGTACTGAGGCAGCATTTCCTTGTTTTTAACCACAGTGCCACAGCTGAGCTGAGTCCCAATCATCTGATTCACATCAGCTGTGATCAGTTGTTGGCACACTTCCTGTTCCAATGCCTCACAACACTGAATATATACTAAACAATAAAGTATTACCTGTGGGTCCGTTACAATGCACACTCTATGTAAAGCGTAATGCAAAAACTATGTACAGCGCTATAAATGCACAATTTATTTACCAATGAAATTCCAGAACTCCCGTTAGTGGCACAGCAGGCAGCACATGTTGTAAAAGAACAAAGTAGGAATGATAAAAAAGAAAAAGTTAAATGGACGAAATAAACGAACACTATTAGAGCAACGTGATGAACCCTACTAATAATATAGTAAGGTCACTAATATATCACAGTAATGGAGAAGTTGTTGTTGCACATTATAGGTCCAACCGTAGTGTTGTAATGGAGCAATAAATAAAATAAAGTAGTACTGTGTGTGTATATATATATATATACACAATGTGCTATGCTTGTTATCCAATTATTGCACAGTGGGGCGTGAGGGGATAGGCGTAACAGTAGCATTGTTTAACCCATTCTGACCTGAGATCAGATTCATACGAGGTTTCCACTGGACACACACTGGTCTGATTAACCCATTCTGACCTGAGATCAGATTAAAAAAAATGTCAGTCGTTCTTCGTTTTTTCAAAAATAGCAGACCTACAAGCTCGTAGCGCGCCACTCGGTGGAGCGCTATGAGCTTGTAGATCTGCTATTTTTCAATAGCTAAAGCATAACATGATGCCAACACCAAAACGGGTTCCCGGTCAGAATGGGTTAACCCATTTTGGGGGCGGGAACCCCCTTTTGGTGTTTTAAACATTATTATGTTATAATTTAGCGATTGAAAAATATCAGATCTACAAGCTCATAGATCTTGTAGATCTGATATTTTTGAAAAATCTTTTTGAAGAATCTTTTTTTTTATTTAATTTTGAGGTCAGTCCTGCATGGGTTAATCTTTTATGATCTCACACTGACACACACTTAACCCATTCTGACCTGAGATCAGATTCTAAAAATGTCTTCTACATCCTGACAGTTTTCTGAAAAAGCTATGTTTCTATGTCAGTTGTCTTTAGAATTTAAAAAAATAGCAGACCTACAAGCTCCGTAGCGCGCCACCAGCTTGTAGATCTGCTATTTTTCAATAGCTGAAGCATAACATAATGCTAACACCAAAAGGGGTTCCCGTTCAGAATGGGTTAATGCCCTAGCTAGAGTGGTATATTTGTGTATGCTCTGAGGATTGTAAATAGTCATGACTGGTTCTGTTCTGTTCTGATCTACATACGGTGCATGACCGTAGTCTTCTGACAGATAACGGTTTAATAGCAGCACTGAAAAACAGAAGACGTGACGTGATTGTTGATTTTACATAATCGATGGGAGTTTGGTCAATTACAATTTACATATTAAAACACAATCATTGCCGGAAGTTCTTCAAAATAGGAGCTCTGGTGGGGTCGTGCCAGAGTTTGTCTCTGTCGCTTTTACTCTGAAACCCACGACCCGGAAACGATCCACTTAAAAAAAAAGTTGACTTTACATTGCTATAGTTTACGTTGCGATCGTTTTAATTTATACGGTGGGACAGTCTGCCCCTGGGACAGTCTGCCCCTGGGACAGTCTGCCCCTGCGCATTAGGTCCGCTCACTCCCTAGGAGCTTACAAGTCTTTGATTCTTGATTTAAATTTTTGGGGTTTTTTGTACTACAACTGTGTAGTTTGTTGCTCTTTTGTTTATGTTGTTATACCATGCTATTTTTGTCTTATTTTTACATTACCTGATCCTGTACAGCACTTTGGTTGACCCTTGGTCTTTGTAAATGTGCTTTATAAATAAAAGTTTGATTTGATTTGATATTTAACTGGAGTATGAATAGGGTTTAACCCATTCTGAATGGGAACCCGTTTTGGTGTTGGCATCATGTTATGCTTTAGCTATTGAAAAATAGCAGATCTACAAGCTCATAGCGCGCCACCGAGTGGCGCGCTACGAGCTTGTAGGTCTGCTATTTTTGAAAAATCGAAGAACGACTGACATTTTTATAATCTGATCTCAGGTCAGAATGGGTTAATCAGACCAGTGTGTGTCCAGTGGAAACCTTGTATGAATCTGATCTCAGGTCAGAATGGGTTAAGTCTCCTCTCGACAGTAGCGACACAGCATGTTTTTGTGCTTATTCTGTGGCAGGATCAAACGGTCTCACAATGTTCTTTTGAGATATCCAATATGATTAATTGCTGTTATGATGAAATAATAATAATAATAATTTGGGCCATTCTGGAAAAAAAGGCTTATATATAAACACTCTTTTGAAAGCTTCCCCAGAACACACTAATTTGCAGCTTTCATCATCATCACAAAAGGCTTTTTCAGGATTAAATAAAAAAATGTTTCAACATAATTATTATAAAAGGACATTTCTGCTGCCTATAAAACCGATATATAACTTTTTACGATACCGATTACTGATATATTGGTTTGTTTAACCCATTCTGACCGGGAACCCGTTTTGGTGTTAGCATCATGTCATGCTTTAGCTATTGAAAAATAGCAGATCTACAAGCTCATAGCGCGCCACCGAGTGGCGCGCTACGAGCTTGTAGGTCTGCTATTTTTGAAAAATCGAAGAGCGACTGACATTTTTTAGAATCTGATCTCAGGTCAGAATGGGTTAATCAGACCAGTGTGTGTCCAGTGGAAACCTCGTATGAATCTGATCTCAGGTCAGAATGGGTCCATCAGACCAGTGTGTGTCCAGTGGAAACCTCGTATGAATCTGATCTCAGGTCAGAATGGGTTAAAACACCAAAATGGGGTTCCCTCCCCAAAATGGGTTATGGCCAATATCGTCCCGATAGATACCGATGCGTTTGCCTCATTTAATCTCCCATGTCTCCTCCTCTCTCTCTCTCTCTCTCTCCAGACCACTCGGTGTCTCAGCCAATCATGGTGTCCCGCCGGCCGGGCCAGGGCTTCCACCAGGGCGGCGGTGGCGAGGTGGGGGGCGTGGGCTCGGTGATGTCACCGCGGTCGGAGAGCGGCGGGCTGGGCGTGAGCATGGTGGAGTACGTCCTGTCGTCCTCGCCCGCTGACAAGCTGGACTCCTGCCTCCGCAAGGGACCCTATGTGAGTCTCTATGAACCCACCGCAAGGGACCCTACGTGAGTCGCTGTTCAGTATTTTTAGCCGTGATGTGAGCGCCCCCTCCAGAGATTTTCAATAGCTAAAGTTTTAAATAATGGTTTGTCACGCCCTTTGATGAACTGGAAGAACGAATGAGGCAGCTGTTCTTTGTATGTACTGACGGCTTTATTGTAGCAAGCATCGCTTCCAAAGCCCACGTCTCAAAAACTGACATAAGACACAAATAAATCATGATCAGAATGAGCAACATGAAACAAAGCACATAATGTAATATAAATTTGTATTTGTATTTTGTATTTATTTATTCAGCACAGTATAAAAAAAACAACAACACAGTGAACATATAAATATGAGAAGGGTAGGGTGCTAGGCTGAGGCAAAAAACCCCCAAAGGGCTTATACCCTTTATATATATATATATATGGCCTCTACCTATATAAATTAAAATGAAACATTGTATATGAGATATAGAATATCCAGAAAACATGATTGCAGTATATAAAACATAAACAAAACAAAACAAAAACACAACAAGAACATGATTAGAATTTTTAGTTATTTACATGATTAGAGAAAAGAATAGACGATACAAAGACATATAATTAGGTGATCTGGTCAATTAAGTGGGTCCTAAACTTATGTTTGACATTTTTTAATGAAGTAGAATTTGATGAGATTGCTGTATAGGTGTTCCATAGCTGAGCCCCCCCCCCTGTATCTGATGGAGAACTGACACAGAGCAGTACGGAACTTTGGGAGATGTAAATTATTTGACTGTAAAGAAATGACTCTTGTACAAAACAAGTATTTATACCTCACTGACTGCACGTGATTCAAAGAGCATGAAGTAGTGAGAGGAACCCATGAACAGATCATCATAACCATAACTCATAACTTTGTACACTTCATGTTCAACGTGACAAACTCCGACTGCTCAGCGTGGACGGAAGATGCAATAACTGGTGCGATCCTGAGCTTATTCCAAAGTATATGGTCATGTTACCGGAAATGACTTTCCGGAACACACATTTTACCCAAATCATCAAATAAGTAAAATATCAAACAAAAATAATGACAAAAACATCATTATGGCAGTCACAGGTTAAAACACCAACAGGGGTTCCCCGTCCAGAGTTTGGAAATATTTTCACTGTCTTTTCAAAAGTAGCTTAGGTACTTTATTCGACCCCGAAGGGAACACAAAAAAAAAATATATTATGCTGCTTGTATCTTCTAATTTAATTTCAACCTTTATTTAATTCCTCTGAAAATACACTTGAGAGCTGAGACCCTCTTTTACAGTCTGGCTCAGACAGACGGTACAAGTCTGAGAAAAGCACAAACGATATAAAAATACATTTAAATAAAATTACATGATTAAAAAAATAAATACATCACACTGTATTGCTATTCCTGCCTTAACTATGGGGGAGGAAAAAAGGGCTGATATTGGATTTAACCCATTCTGGCCTGAGATCAGATTCTAAAAAAAATGTCTGTTTGAAAATGACAGTTTTTCTTTTTCAAAAATAGCAGACCTACAAGCTCGTAGCGCGCCACTCGGTGGCGCGCTATGAGCTTGTAGATCTGCTATTTTTCAATAGCTAAAGCATAACATGATGCCAAAAGGGGTGCCCGCCCAAAATGGGTTAAAAGTGTTTCAAACTGGTCAGACGCCTCTGCCTCGCTATCATAAAATACCTTCAACGATCACTATTGCGATTTCTTTTGGTTAGCTTAGATTGACAGTGGAGAGCAGGGCTTCTGGGTGGAGCCATTTCCCCTGGGGGCAGGTTGACCATCTTCTCCTAAACGCTGTTCCATCTGTCACTCTCTGTCTCTCTCTCTCTCTCTCTGTCTCTCTCTCTCGCTCTGTCTGTCGCTCTCTCTCTGTCTCTCTCTGTCTCTCTCTGTCTCTCTCTCTGTCACTCTCTCTGTCACTCTCTCTGTCTCTCTCTCTCTCTCTGTCTCTCTCTGTCTCTCTCTCTGTCTCTCTCTCTCTCTCTCTGTCGCTCTCTCTCTCGCTCTCTCTGTCACTCTCTGTCTCTCTCTCTGTCTCTCTCTCTCTCTCTCTCTCGCTCTCTCTGTCTCTCTCTCTGTCTCTCTCTGTCTCTCTCTGTCGCTCTCTCTGTCTCTCTCTCTCTCTCTCTCTCTGTCAATAGCAGATCTACAAGCTCATAGCGCGCCACCGAGTGGCGCGCTACGAGTGGCGCGCTACGAGCTTGTAGTTCTGCTAATATTTGAAAAATCGAACAACGACTGACATAGAAACATAGCCTTTTCAGAAAACTGTCGGGACGTAGAAGACATTTTTTAGAATCTGATCTCAGGTCAGAATGGGTTAAGCGTTAATGTTGTAAATACGATGTAGCGACGTTGCGATGTTTTATCAATGAGCCCCTGACATTTAAACGACTATCTGAGCCGCAATTCAGAGGGAAAAAAAGGGGTTTTAAGATCGCCCTTGAAATGGCGGCGGGCGGGCGGGCGGGGAATCATTTCATTGACGGACCACGCGGGGTGGGGGGGGGGGGGGGGGGGGGTCGAGCGTTGCCTAGCGACAGGTGTGACGCTGCTAGACGGTGGGTACCAGCGAGACCGTTCTGGATCAATACAGATGAATATATAAGAAGATCTACTTGGTTACTTTCCTCCTCTGCTCTCTCTCTGTCTCTCTGTTTCTCTCTCTCTCTCTTTCTCTCTCTCTCTCTCTCTGTCTCTGTCTCTCTGTTTCTCTCTGTCTCTCTCTCTCTCTCTCTCTCTCTCTCTCTCTCTCTCTCTCTCTCTCTCTCTCTCTCTCTCTCTCTCTCTCTCTCTCTCTCTCTCTCTGTCATCGGCATCCTGTCTGTCCATCAGAGTCAGAATGTAAAGTCACTTACGCTGTCCTCCCTCCAGTCTGTCTGTCTGTCTGTATGTCTCCCCTCCCCTCCCTTCCCCTCCCCTCCCTCCAGTCAGTCTGTCTGTCTGTCTGTCCTCCCTCTGTCCTCGGCCTAATCTCCCCCTCTGCGTCACGTAGCTCTGCCAATCTGTCCGTCAACACCTGCTTATTTGTGGCCTGGTGTGTCGGCCGGATCTCTCTCTCTCTCTCTCTCTCTCTCTCTCTCTCTCTCTCTCTCTCTCTCTCTCTCTCTCTCTCCTCTCTCCTCTCTCTAACTGGGTCTCTCTCCCCCCACCCCCCCACAGGGCCAGAGGGATGGAGAGGTGGAGGAGGAGAAGAGGGAGAAACCCAACAAGGTGCCGACGTTCGAGGGAGAGAAGCTGAAGGAGCTGGCGGAGGGCGAGGGCATCGACGCCATCGGAGACCCCAACGGGCTGCCCGTGCAGAACGGCCTCGACGTGGACGTGGTCAAAGAGTTCGGGTAGGACGGACGGACGGACGGACGGACGGACGGACGGACGGACGGACGTTATGTTTGTGTGACGATAATGATCAAACTGTAAACTATACTTTGTTCAAAAACTCCCGTAGAGGCTATAAATGCTAATCTTTGAGTGGTGCAACCGCTCCAAGGAACGGCAATGTCCGTGTTCACCCATGTGTGACGTTAATGAGCACCAGTACAAATTGACCGTGTTTTGCAACTTATAGGAAGCAGGTGAGGAGACTTGGTGAACTCCTCTGCTGCATTAACACACAAGCGGTGCCGGAAGTTCTTCAAAATAGGAGCTCTGGGGTGGCCAGAGTTGTCTGAGCGCTTTTACTCTGAAACCCACGACCCGGAAACAATGTACTAAAAAAAAGTTGACTTTACATTGCTAGCTTACATTGCGATAATTTTATATTTTTACACAGCTCCGGTGGTGAGGAGCTCCGGTGGTGAGGTGACCACCGCTCCGGTGGTGAGGTGACCACCGGTGGCGGTGGTTTGCTCTTCACCGCGGCTCAGTGACGTCATGTTGTAGTTCAGTGGTCACCCCACCACCGAACATCCAGACTATGGAATGAGCCTTTACTCTAGCCTGGCCCAGCCAGCGTGCGTTCTGGTTTAGATGGGTGGGCGCGCATGTGGCAAGCGCCGGAGAATATCGGTACACTGCAGCTCACTGTGAGCTTGTAGATCTGCTATTTTCAGCATGCAACCATGGATAAAATGACTTGTCTTTTACTTCTACTGGATGTCTTGTCCACTAGTTTCTTCCTAACATTTTAGTCTACTTCAAATTTGTTGACGAAATTGGGTGTTGGGTGAAATCATAGACTGTAAAAAATATGGACAAAGCGTTCTCCGGGTCTAACATGAACGTAAAATGAAGCCCCTCAGAACATATGCGACTTTATGGTAATTTTTAATAAATGGGACCATAATTTTCCAAAAAGAATATTATGACATTAGAAATGAGACTTTAAACTAGTGACTGGAAGCAGAAAGTATTCATGACCATGTTTATTAAGGTAATACAGTCTAGGTGAAGTTGGGCCCAAATACATGGACTTCTATGGGGCTATGGGTTTTTCTGGGTCCAATGACAGCGCCACAACAGGCCATTATATGAACTTTCAGGAAATCCCGATTTCCTCAGTGGCTTCACAAAATATCTGTCTGACTGCCCCCCTGTGTGAAATCAACCCTCAAGGCTTTCTCACAGACATATGGGAGGGAACCCCCTCTCCTAGCTGGGCGGGGTTTTCCTTTTCTTTTACATGACTTGGGCATGTCATAATGAAGTAGACTCTAGAACAGTATTCCAGCAGTCAGCTCGTAGCATGCCTCGTTAGGCAATAGACTTTCAATCCATACCTCCTGGGTTGAGTGGGTTCGAATCCTTTCTGTGTCAGGGTTTAGTAATAGAGGGTTATGCACGTGACATTATCATCAAACCCGGAAGTTACGTAGTCAGGCCTACTGAGTGGCAAAAAAACTACTTTCTGGCCTTGACAGCCCTAGACATCCACACAGAAAAGTCCTGTCTGATTGCATTAACGGAGAATTCCATGCTAGAATGCTTTCTTATCTTTCTTACCTTTCTTTGTAGTTGTCACGTCCCCACCAAAGAGGTCCAGGTGTTTTTTTGTGCAAAAAGTCCTTATTGGCTATTTTCCCTACCATAAGCCCTCAATGAATTGCATTGCATTGAATGGGAATTGAATGGGGCTATGGGGTGTTATGCTAGTTCGCTTATTTCCATCGAAAGAAGTAGTAAAGTGTGCCGCTTGGGATATTATTTACATTATGAAGACAGGATATATACAAAGAAATTATAATTTTGAGCGATGGAACTAGCATAACGCCCCATAGCCCCATTCAATTCCCATTCAATTCAATGCAATTCATTGAGGGCTTATGGTAGGGGAAATAGCCAAAAATGAGTTTTTGCACAAAATAACACCTGGACCTCTTTGGTGGGGACGTAACGACTACAAAGAAAGGTAAGAAAGCCTTTTAGTATGGAATTCTCCTTTAAACTATGTTAAACTCACTTTGCCTGTTGCTTTGCCACTCGATGTGCCATTCACTTTAAGCATGCGCACACCCAAAACGATTAAGGTCGGTGAGGGGTCCCGTTTGTGTCTTTGTGTGGTGCCACTCTAAACTACAAGTACACGTCACACAAGACTAGTTGGACTTCAATGGCTGTTCCAACAACTGGTCCCAGAGCAGCTGGACTGCGTTAAGGTCAGGTGACTGACTGGGCAGAGCAGTAAAGAACAGTTCCTCCTCCTCCTCCATTATCTCTGGCACAGCTTTGATGTGTGTTTGGGCTCATTGTTACTCTGGAATGCAAAGTGGGCCCTAATGCTGTCTGGAGGCTGGACAATGACCCCAAACATGACACTGACTGACTGACTGACTGACTGACTGACTGACTGACTGACTGACTGACTGACTGACTGACTGACCAGCACCGATAGCAGAACATACATACAGATCATTTACAGTTTTAGGGGGGAGGGCTCAAATGTTTGACCCCATTGATGCACCCCCCTCCACCCATACACAACCAACCACTGGACTGTGGCAAAGGTCAGGTGTGGAAAACCGACCTTCCCAGCTCCCAAGAAAACCGCCATCCAAACAGTTGACTTTTCGATATTTTCTTTTTATTTTGTGTTCCTCACTTCTGGCCATTTCGGGTACAAAATCTCCAAGAGCGGAGAGGACTGAACATGAAAACAAAACTAGAACGAAAAAGTGAACTCTTACCTCAATGAACCCCAAACAAAAAACAAACGCTAACCTCAGAAAACAATATATAAACGGGGAAAACAAAAGATCAGCCCCCCTCCCTTATCTTTAGCTGAGAACCCGCTAGCGAAGTGGAACTTGGCAGGAGGTCATTCAAGTCGGACTGTGATCTGTCGGTTACAAAATCACACCTGTGTGAACTGAGTGGTGCAACTCTCTCTCTCTCTCTCTCTCTCTCATATTAGCAGGCAACAGTGCAGCACTATCCCTCTCTCTGTTTCTGGCACAACAGCGCCCCCTACTGGTACTCATTAGTCATATACTGGTGCTCATTAACGTCACATGAACACATAGGTGAACACGGACGGACATTGCTGTTCCTTGGAGTGGTTGCACCGCTCAAAAATCAGACCCGTCTGAGGTGGTCACCTCACCACCGAAAATCCAGACTATGAATGAGCCTTAAAGAACCACTTCACCACTTTTCAACCTATCTTCATATAATAGGTACTCACTAATAATCATGATAAAATGGCACGATTTTTTCCTACTCAGTCTGTGTCTCATAGGAGGGCTGTGTGGGCAGTTCAGAAACCGTCTTCCAGTGACATCATCATTAGGCAGATTTTTTTTAAACAAGATATTTTTACAAAAATGTTTGGATTTTCATTATCGTGAGAACGATGGCTTCCATTTCGCATTGCAACTTTTCAGGACTAGAAAGCCTGCAGTTTCTATTAGCTTGTATTCCCCATCGATGATGTCACTGGAAGACGGTTTCTGAACTGCCCACAGCCCTCGCATGAGACACAGACCGAGTAGAAAAGAATTGCACAATTTCTTCATGATTATTAGTGAGGAGGACATATTATATGAAGATAGGTTGAAAAGTGGTGAAGTGGTCCTTTAACACTAAAACAAAATGTGACTACAAATAAATGGCGTTTTATTCCTAAGACTATGAACTAAAACCAAAAACTGCCAAAATCAACAATTGTCAGATGTAAACATTATCATCATTACTCTTTTATTCATGTTGTTGTTTTATTTATTTATTCCATGGTCGACCTGTTGTCCTCCAGTCGTCCGCCGGGCAACATCATGCCACCCCAGGGCCCCGATGTGGGCGACCACATGCTGGGCATCGCCCCCCTCCACGGGGGGGTGGGGGGCGTGGACGGCGGGGGCATGGTGCCCATGGGAGGAGGAGGAGGGGGCGGAGGGGGCGGCGGGGGTCCCAAGCCCCCCCAGGAGGACTTCTCGGGGGGCGTGGAGCAAGGCGGCGTCACCATGGACCAAATGGAGTCTGTGATGGAGCCGCTGCAGTTTGACTACAACTCCCAGATGCCCATGGACTCCGCCCCCACCGTGGGCCTGTTTGACTACACCAATCAGCAGCAGGTACTGAGACACATGGTAGGGCTGGCTGTCACTGGTATGACATTTTTTTTACTTTTTATTACTCACCATTTATTATTGTCCTTGTATATAACGAATGATTTTGCAAAAATTGACGATTTTAATTGTGTGGCTTTTTTAAAGGGCCTTGTATTAAACATAAGTTGCACGAGGGCAGAGTCGATATTGAATATTAAAAAGAAATTAATGATGCGATGAATCTGTACTGTGTTTGTTAACCCATTAAGACCTGAGACTCTGCAAAATGTCTTCTAAATCATGGTTCTGTATCAGTGGTTCTCTCAAACTACCTCATGTCAAGGACCCCCAGAAATTATATGTAATAATTGGCCCGCCGACCCCCCCTATCTGAAAATATCTTGTTCCAGGGACCCCCCCCCAGAAGCAAAAGCAAAGACATGAGTCAAAGTGTTCGCTCTGACATACAGTAGTACATAGATAAACTTTCCTTAACCCATTCTAAAAATGTCTTCTATACATCCTGACAGTTTTCTGAAAAAGCTATGTTTCTATGTCTGTCGTTTTCAAAAATAGCAGAGTGGCGCCCTACGAGCTTGTAGGTGGGGTGGGGAGGGGGGCGAGAGACATGGCCAAAGCATTTCCGGGGGTCCCCAGCCAAAAACATTGAGAACCCCCCCCCCCTGCCCCAAAACAATGCAGTTTTAGACAGTGACATCTTATTTGGAACTTCCCAACGCGCAGAGCCTGCCAGCCATAACATTGGGAGAGAGACACAGAGAGAGAGCAGGGGAGGGGAGAGACCATAAAAATATATAACATTTCCGTGAAGCGACGGATGTTCATGTTGGTATCCTGGATGTAAATCATAACGTAAACATTGGTGTCTCTATGGCAGTGTGTGTGTGTGTGTGTGTGTGTGTGTGTGTGTGTGTGTGTGTGTTTTAAGACCTGCAGTGGAGTGGTGTCAGAATGTTTGATGTGTGAGACTGGTATAGTGGTATACAAAACAAACAGCACATACTAGTGTGTCCCCTCACACAAGATATATATAAGAGTGAAATATGGACATGAGGGTATTGATTTGAGCTCACTCTTTGTGGTCTCACTAACAGAGAGACTTTGCATAATATCAATATGCTACATGCCTGCCTGTCACTTGTTGTGGAGCAATAGAAAGCTCCGGTGGTTGTAAAGGGATTCTGTATTGTATATTTTAAAGGTATATTCAGTGATTTCACTCAGTAAGTGACTTTAGTTTTTGGCTGTGGGACCTAAGCCTTCGTCCAATCAGGATAGAGAGTCAAAAACGAAACCTAAGGTTTTTTTGACCCCCAGGGGTTAACTGGGGACAGGGAGGAACTCCTTATATGGTCAGCACACTCTATAGTAGAGAGGATTATCACAACAAAACAAAAAAATAAGTGATATTTGAATTAAGTGAAATCACTGAATATACCTTTAATGTATTGTACCTTTTTTTTGATTCATGGGTTTTGTATTATTGTTTGGACCCAATGTGTTATACATTTGTGTCAATAAAGTAACTAACTAACTGTGGTTCCGTGCAGCTCTTCCAGAGGAACAACGCTCTAGCAGTACAACAGCTGACAGCGGCCCAACAGCAGCAGTACGCCCTGGCCGCCGCGCAGCAGTCTCACATCGGTAAGAAACACTGTGTGTGTGTGTGTGTGTGTGGTGTCCATCCATCTTCAACCGCTTATCCGTAGTCGGGTCGCGGGGGCAACAGCTCCACCAGAGTGCTCCAGACTTCCCTCTCCTCCAGAGCAACATTATTGACTTCCTCCTGGGGGTGTGGTGTGCGCGCAATATGCTGCGTTCACACATCAACTAGTACCAACAAGGTCGAAACCCATTCAGCCCTGACGTCGAAATTTAAAAAAAAAGTTTTCTAAATCATGACAATTTTCTGAAGGATTTGAGGCGCATTTTAACGATTTAAAAAAAAATAGCAGACCTACAAGTTCATAGCGCCACTCGGTGGCGTGCTATGAGCTTGTAGATACAGTCTAAAAGGTCTTGAATCAAACCCCTCGCCCCAGACAGTAAAAGGTCTTGAATCAAACCCCTCGCCCCAGACAGTAAAAGGTCTTGAATCAAACCCCTCGCCCCAGACAGTAAAAGGTCTTGAATCAAACCCCTCAAAGCCCCAGACAGTAAAAGGTCTTGAATCAAACCCCTCAAAGCCCCAGACAGTAAAAGGTCTTGTCGTTATTCATCTTTTTCTGTGCGACGCTGACAGCTCGTCACCACGATGATCTGAATTGGCTGAATGTTCCTCAGGCCCTAATTGGGCCCAACGGCTATAATTCAATTAAGAGACGACTGACTCGATCCGAATCCAATTACGCCATAACCAAATACTTGGACAGAAACTGGAACAGCGCTCAAACCAGTGGGCCAAAAGAGCAAACATCAGCACTGTCAAAATTCTGGGTTTTTTCCTTCCTCTCCTTTGAGGCTCACTTCTGACAGTGACAGTGGAGAGACGGCAGCAGGCGTGCGTATGCGTTTACTGCGCGCGTTTACTGCACGCGTACAGTGCGTTTGGATAGGACCCAAATATATGTCAATGATACCAGCTACACCAGACGCACGGATATACCGCGGGCCATCCTACGCGTGCTCTAAACATAGGATCGGTTCAAATTTCTTTACGTGCGTATAATGCCCCCATGCGCACGTATCTATATATCCTCCCGGAAGGTCATATCCTCCCGGAAGGTCAAACCTGCTGTGCGCCACAGATCTGGTGTAGCCGGGGGGGGGCATTTCGCACGCATACTTTGTGCGCGCAGTGCGCTTGCGTCAAACGCACACATGCCCCGGTGTAGCTTGGCCGAGAGAGAGAGAGAGACAGAGAGAGACCCAGTGACAGTGGAGAGAGAGAGAGAGAGAGAGAGAGAGAGAGACCGAGACCGGAAACACGACGATAAAAGCAGTTTGGTTTTCCTCCAACCAGTGGCCAGGGGACCACCAGTGGTCCTTGGACGTGGTCCCAGGTGGTCCCTCTTGAGTGTAAAAGTTAAAGTTATTGTTAGGCATGGAGGGCGGTAGCAGCAGCGCCGCTTGCAAGATGATTTTTTTCTTTAAACTGTTAACCCATTCTGACCTGAGATCAGATTCATACGAGGTTTCCACTGGACACACACTGGTCTGATTAACCCATTCTGACCTGAGATCAGATTCTAAAAAATGTCAGTCGTTCTTCGATTTTTCAAAAATAGCAGACCTACAAGCTCGTAGCGCGCCACTCGGTGGCGCGCTACGAGCTTGTAGATCTGCTATTTTTCAACAGCTAAAGCATGACATGATGCTAACACCAAAATGGGTTCCCGTTCAGAATGGGTTAATTCATATCATCAGTGCTTCGATGTATGAACTAAAACCACCAGAGTCCCACCAGCTTTTTTTTTTTTTTTTTTTCACTTAATTTTTATTGAAGGAAGAACAGACGGACAAAAACTCAACTAACAAAACAATACGGGAAAGAAAAAGAAAAAAGACAGAAAGTAAAAGCAAAAAGGCTGCATTTTTCATATTACAATAAACATTCAATGAAATTCTATTGCAATATCGCTAGGCTGAGAGAAGAGATTCCACTTTTCCCATTTTTTATAGAATTTATCCTCTTGTAGTCTCAGTATGAATGTTAGTTTTTCCATAGAATACAGTTCCTCAACAATGTCCATCCATTGATCTTTCGTTGGTGGGTCCTGTTGGTACCAGCGTCGTGTGATTGCTTTTTTACTTGATGCTAAGAGGATCTTGATTAAATATTTATCATGTGTTAGAAACTCTTCAGGGATATTTCCCAACAGTAGAAAAGAAACAGACAGAGGTATACCAGCTTTTATTTTATCATAAGCGGAAAGCTTCCCAGACCTTTGACTTTGTGTTTTTAATTTGACCCTTCACATTGCTTAATTCACAATCAGCGTTTTACGTTGTGTGAAATCTACTGCAGGTCATGAGTTCCAGATCAGTGTTTTGTGTGAAAAAAAAAACCCCACTTCTGGTCATCAGGGATGCCAGATCTGTGGGAGAGAAACGAGCAAACGGGTCTATGAAAACGAGCCCAAAAGAAACAACAACAAGACCACGCGAGCAGCGGCTATAGTTAACATTTCATCGTCACGTACATCGGCTTATTTGAAACTGGCCGATCTACAAGCTCACGGCACGTCCCAAGCTTGTGGATCTGCTATTTTCTAAAAAGAAAAAGAAATCTTTGACAAAAATGTGAGCTATGTGGAATGTTTTTGGAACATTTTAGCAACGCAAACCTTGTATGAGCTGGTCGCTGGTAAGGAAAGGAAAGGTACCATGTTTACCCAGGGTAACTGGACTAAGGAAAGGAAAGGTACCATGTTTACCCAGGGTAAGTGGACTAAGGAAAGGAAAGGTACCATGTTTACCCAGGGTAACTGGACTAAGGAAAGGAAAGGTACTATGTTTACCCAGGGTAACTGGACTAAGGAAAGGAAAGGTACTATGTTTACCCAGGGTAACTGGACTAAGGAAAGGAAAGGTACTATGTTTACCCAGGGTAACTGGACTAAGGAAAGGAAAGGTACTATGTTTACCCAGGGTAACTGGACTAAGGAAAGGAAAGGTACTATGTTTACCCAGGGTAACTGGACTAAGGAAAGGAAAGGTACTATGTTTACCCAGGGTAACTGCAGGACTAAGGAAAGGAAAGGTACTATGTTTACCCAGGGTAACTGGACTAAGGAAAGGAAAGGTACTGTGTTTACCCAGGGTAACTGGACTAAGGAAAGGAAAGGTACTATGTTTACCCAGGGTAACTGGACTAAGGAAAGGAAAGGTACTATGTTTACCCTGCAGGGTAACTGGACTAAGGAAAGGAGAGGTACTATGTTTACCCAGGGTAACTGGACTAAGGAAAGGAAAGGTACTATGTTTACCCAGGGTAACTGGACTAAGGAAAGGAAAGGTACTATGTTTACCCAGGGTAACTGGACTAAGGGAAGGAAAGGTACTATGTTTACCCAGGGTAACTGGACCAAGGGAAGGAAAGGTACTATGTTTACCCAGGGTAACTGGACTAAGGAAAGGAAAGGTACTATGTTTACCCAGGGTAACTGGACTAAGGAAAGGAAAGGTACTATGTTTACCCAGGGTAACTGGACTAAGGAAAGGAAAGGTACTATGTTTACCCAGGGTAACTGGACTAAGGAAAGGAAAGGTACTATGTTTACCATGCAGGGTAACTGGACTAAGGAAAGGAAAGGTACTATGTTTACCCTGCAGGGTAACTGGACTAAGCTCAAGAACTTGTTTACAGCCAGGCCCTGCTCATAGAACATTTCATGGTAGAGGTTCAATGCCTTGTCCATAAAGGGCACTTCAGCGGTGTTAATTTTAACGTGCCGGTCCGGGGATACGAACTATAGCGACCTTCCGATATCAAGAACGCTCCGCAAACTGTTCGGCCACCACAGATCGGGTGGTGGTGGTCCATGGACAAATGCATATGAATTTAGGCGGTCATGTTTGAGAATCACTGGTTTTAAAAACGTAAGAAGCAAGCCCAAAATAAGCAACTACACTTTTTGGAACCCAGCCCAGAGAAACCCAATCAATCCGCAACAACTACCAAATATTTACAAGTGACTTTACAGAAAAAAACAAGCCCCAACGTCGCTTATAATAAGCGGAACATGGCAACAGTGCCGGTCATCATGACTTAAGTGCTATGACCAGTCGGTCAGTTAAACAGTTAAAACCTGAACGTGGACTGTATTCTGTCCAGATGGTTGTCTTGTCTCCCATGGCAGATGTACAAGCAGCATCAATCAAAAAAAAGAAAAGAAAGGCCGGTAATTATAGCATCATTGGCTGTCCGTTGCCCTGACCGTGGTCATAAGAAGGACCTCTTCTTCTCGTCTACGTCTCAGATGTAACGAAACTGGAACGGTGACAAGAAATTACAGGAGAGGAGGAGGAGGAGGAGGAGAAAGAAAAGTAGGCCAATTTGAGGACTCATTGAATTAGAGAATGCACCGCTTGTTGTTGAGCAGATTGAGCTCAATGTAAATGCTATAGAAGGCAGGTGACTGCTAAGATTTAATTAAATGGCAGATGGGGTGTGTGTGTGTGTGTGTGTGTGGAGCTGACATTCTGCGACACACAGACAAAAAAAACGTGACATCCCACGCTTATCTTCTCCTATAACCGCCACCTCCAGTCCGACTCCCATCGGCACCGGCCCGTCTTTCACGGCCTCTAAAAGAACACGAGGGAAATGTTCAGGGTTCTGTCCAGTAACACGCTCCCTCACATAAACGTACAGGTCAGCAGGAATTGCGATCCTCAGGGAATATTATATATATACGATCCACAGGGAAGCTGTCGGAGCCTTTTTCCCTGAGACATCCGGGACAACGCGCTACCACGCCACACGTCCTATAGACTCCTCTCCCTCTCCTGGCTCCCTAAACTGTGGAACAAACAACGCGTTCCACGCCACACGTCCTATAGACTCCTCTCCCTCTCCTGGCTCCCCAACTGTGGAACAAACAACGCGCTACCACGCCACACGTCCTATAGACTCCTCTCCCTCTCCTGGCTCCCCAAACTGTGGAACAAACTCCCCCCATATTGCAGTTAGAAGAACTCTGTATAGACTCACTCCCAAACTTTCGCCATTTATTTTAGTCCCTCCACGGGACGGAGTTGTCCCGCCATAGTAGTTCCGGAGTGGTTCCTCCAACGGATTGTGTGGCCCCGGTCTTTTCCCTAGTGGGACTGATCCAGGGTAGCTAGTAGCTACTGGGACGTAAGGGTCGATTCATACTCCTATTTTAGAGCCGAATAAAAGTCGGTTCGGCGCTGTAGAGACTACAATTTGACGTCATTTGAGGTTCGGGGGGGCGGGTACCGTCCTAAAGTCGGCTCTTCGGTGCTACTGAAATTTTCTGACGAGCCGAAATCATTTCGGCACTACAGCACTTTCGGCCCTTAGTCGGGACTTGATCAACTGGGTCACCCGAGTGAGGGGTATATGATGTTGGGAGACCCAAAACCCCGAAAATTAAGAGCGTCTGCATAAATGCCTAAATTGTAAATGTGATGCTAGGTGAATGTAAGTTTGATCGTTTGCTCCCAGCGTTGATCATTCAAAGATTCAAAGAGTTTTTATTATTTTAAATTTTTCAAAAATAGCAGACCTATACAAGTTCATAGCGTGGCACTCGGTGTCACGCTATGAGCTTGTAGATCTGCTATTTTTCAATAGCTAACGTATAACATAATGCTTTAAATCACCAAAAGGGGTTCCCGCCCTGAAATGGGTTATAACCAGCAGGTGGAAAAGAAAATAATAATTTTAAAGATTTCAAAAAGATAAATAAATAGCAGATCTACAGGCTCACAGTCCGTCACGATGGAACATCTGTGTAAGCTTGTAGATTGTCCATTCGTCCTACGACAGTGTGTATATATATAGGCCGGGCATAAGTGGTTAGAACATCTATTTATAATTGATAGGTTTGGTTGTGTGTACAGACTACAGACGGAGCCCAAAGTTGAACCCCAGTAGAGTTCTTTGTTTTGTATAAGCATTTTATTTTTTCTCTCCATCTGAGCCTCCAGTGTACAATCTGCTGAATCAATACGTTCTCAAAGCGAGGACACGTTATGCAATCTAAGGCTTAATTTAAACTCTCGTCGTCCCGTGACGGTGTCCCTCGTTGGCGAGACACACTCACCGCTGTACTACGAAGCATAAACTAGGCTTAATTAATTAACTCTCTGGTAGAGAGTCCTTGAGCCGAGCCTCAAGCCTCCCAGTCTCTCTCTCTCTGTCTCTGTGCATATTTAGGGTCCCAGAAAGTGTGTATACAAACTGATAATATCGTCGCTGTTGGGTGAGAAAACTCGTATGAAACCACAACCTTCGCTTGATATTATTGTTGTACGATGAAGTAAAGCATTAATATATATTGAAATGTGGAAAAAGACAAGGTTTTTGCCCATGCAGTTACTGTCGAGCAGGAACCTCTTCACGCCATATTTTAAAGTTTTTTTGTCTGTGTGTGGTGACTGTTCCAGGTCTGGCTCCAGCGTCCGTACCCAACCCGTACATCATCAGTGCATGGTGTCTCTGGTTCTGACCTATGTCTGTGGTTCTGACCCGTGTGTGTGTGTGTGTGTGTCTGTATTGTGTGTTCCAGGTCTGGCTCCAGCGTTCGTGCCCAACCCGTACATCATCAGTGCCGCTCCGCCCGGGACAGACCCCTACGCAGCCGGACTGGCCGCCGCCGCCACCTTGGGTGAGAGAGACACACGCATGTGCAGGAAAACACGCACACACACACACACACACACACACACACGCGATAAACTACACAACTGTGGCGATCCGCCATAATAATATAAAAATACATAGTCTTTACATACACAATAATCCATCTAAAGGTACAGACATATTAAAGAAACGGTCTAATATCAAAGTTGTCTCCAGCTTGCATGAAACTAGTGGCAACTGGACTGTCCTAAATGTCACTTCAATGTTCAGTTATGCACGTCTTCAGAGCACGCACACACACACACACACGCACACACACACACACACACACACACACGCACGCACACACACGCACGCACGCACGCACGCGCACACACACACACACACACACACACACACACACACACACACACACACACACACGCCTCTGTGCACACACTCCACCCTGACAGCTCTGCTCGCGGGTGCGTTTGTTTAAGGGCCATTAAAGTGGTGTTTGGCTGGAGTTTGCACTCCATTTATTGACCTTTTATTTATTCAGGGAACACCGTTGAGAGCAAGCTCTCTCTCTTTCAAGGACGCCCTGAGAGCACACACAACAAAGTGTGTGTGAGCTTGTAGCAGATGTACAAGCTCATAGCACGGCACCGAGTGCCACGCTACGAGCTTGTAGATCTGCTATTTTCTTTTCAATGGACGATTTGGTTGAGAAACAGTGGGATATCTATACAGCAGTGATCTTAGCCCATATCCCACCCAAAACAACAGTGGGCCCCCAGGTAGATGATTCTACGTCAGGGCGGGTGGTCCCTGTTTGTAGAATCGTCTTCAGGTTTAAATGGGTTAAGATATTTTGCTTGGGGGGGTGGGTCCCTAACCTGACTTTGCCAGCTGGGGGCGGTATTGGGTAACCATGTTCCTCAACACAGCAACCATGTGGGATCTCTCAGGGAGTTGAGCTATAACGCCGAACCGCTCCGTACCGAACCAATCAGCGTGAGCTAAGGGGCGGGATATGTGCGAAACCGGATGTGAAGCTATATAGACACGTCGATATGATTGGTTGTGTTTGCACGCCCACACGGTGATAGACAGACGGTCCCATCCAATCATCTACCAAGTATCTTGAAAAAAAGAAACAGCCCCGTCATCGAATTGCCTCCCGAGATCCCAGGTCCCAATAAGCTGTGAAACAAACTTGTGTAGCAAGCTTCTTGGATCTGGCAGCGTCAGGTTAGGGGGTCCCAAGGAAGGCCCTCAAAGACCCTTTGTGGGGTCTCCGGACCCCTGGCTCTACCAACACGAGACCTAAATCTGCAATTAAAATAACGTAATAATAAACTTTTCTCCAGGCGTTCATTCAGGCATATTTTCGCGCCTGCTTGTGTTTATTTTTGATCTCTCGACAAGCAGCGAGAAAGAACAGAGCTGTTCCTTTTTTTTATTAATAGCAGATGATTCATTTCATCATTTCAGCAGCAGCAGCTGGTGGTGGTTTTGGGCAGACCCTTTCTGTCCTGCAGCAGCTTTTATGTCGGTTACAGTGTGTCTGTTTCCACGCCTCATGTCGGTTACAGTGTGTCTGTTTCCACGCCTCATGTCGGTTACAGTGTGTCTGTTTCCACGCCTCATGTCGGTTACAGTGTGTCTGTTTCCACGCCTCATGTCGGTTACAGTGTGTCTGTTTCCACGCCTCTCTCCGTGGGCCTGAATGGAGATGATCAATCGGCGACCGATCAGTGATCGGCAGGTATTCACTCCAAATGACTACGATCGGGTTCATCGCCAACTTTCCCCTTATCTGGAGAAACCCATAGACTAGAGACGACTGTACACAGCACCACTCTGTTCAGACCAGTCTGATTTTACAATATAAATTGGGTTCCTTGAAATTGGCAACAAAGTCTTATGCACACCTGTATGCTCTGAGGCGGGTGCGTAGGCAGGTCTGCACTATGCAATACAAACTTTATTGGCAACGTTTCGGTCCTAAAGACCTTCTTCAGGCATCTGGAGAGACGCCTAAGACGCCTGAAGAAGGTCTTTGACCAAAACGTTCAAAATATGACAAAAAAATCTTCTCTTATGGAGGGTTCCCCCTGGCACTATCATTTTCAAATGGGGGTCCGCTGGGGCTAATAAGTGTCAATTTTGGGGTCCTTGACATGGAATGGAGCTAATGTTGTGCACTGTTTTGCACAGGCCCTGCAGTGATGCCACCTCAGTACTATGGCGTGACTCCCTGGGGCGTGTACCCCGCCAACCTGTTCCAGCAGCAAGCGGCCGCCGCCAACAACTCAGCCAATCAGCAGGCCCAGAACCAAGGACAACAGAACCAACAGCAGGTAAGGTATACCCAACCCACCCGACCCACCCGCCCGGGGTCTATTGGGCCTTAGGCTATAGAGCATATATGTCAAACTCAAGGCCCAATCAGGCCCGTGAATGAATTATCTTTGACCCGCGGGATGATATTTAATTAGTATTAGAACTGGCCCTCTGGTATATTGCACAGACCACCATAACACTACAAGTCCCACAATGCACTGCGAGTGCATTGTCACGTATCGAGGGCCCGCAAGCATGTGTCTTCTCTTCACTATTGATCAGCAGTGAAAGTATATCACTTGTGGTCAACTTTCAGCTACCCCTCTCTCCTCCAAAAATGGCCCGTGTGTTGAAACACAGTCCGGCCCTCGCTATAGAGCGTCGCAGTCCAGCCCCCTACCAGGGCCCAGGAAATGATTCTCTGTTCATTTTCCTCATAGACATTTCAAAAGGTATTTATTTAAAGACGTTTACGCCGCTGGACAAAGCCAACTCGAGTCGTGACAACTCATGACAACAAACACATTTTTTTTGGGCCGAACAAATAATTAGAAAGAAGAAAAAAACGGCAGGTTACAACAGGTTGTTTTTCTTCTTTGTAATTATTTGATTGGTCCAAAATATTGTGTTTGTTGTCATGAGTTGTCACGACTCGAGTTGGCTTTGTCCGCGGCGTAACCGTCTTTAAATAAATACCGATTTTGAAATGTCTATGAGGAAAACTGCATTGGGAATTATTTCCTGGGCCTGGCGTCGTCATGAAAGGGGGGCGGGACTGGGCCTGGTGTCGTCATGCGACGCTCTATAGGACCGGCTGGCCCCCCAGCCCGCCGGTCAAAGACTTGTCCTGTTGGCCCATTTGAAGCTGAAGGGGTTTTCCTCTCAGAAGGGCTACTCTCTGTCCCACTTGATGATGCGTGTTCAGTTTGGCCCATCGTGGATTCAAGTTCTCAGTCACCACGACTGATCTCACTCATTTGGGTTCCATAGAAGCCAGCGTGTCTCCAGTGAAAGCACGCTGCGCACCGCCACTCTACAAGCTCACAACACGTCACAGTGTGACGTGTTGTGAGCTGAGCTTCTCCATTGACTTGTTCATATCTTTTAGGTGTGTTGCATTGTAGATTAAACTATCAGAAATGCTCATATCAGTGTGTGTGTGTGTGTGTGCGTGTGCGTGTGTGTTGGACCTATAGGTGATGCGTGCCGGAGGGAACCAGCGACCCCTGACCCCGAGCCAGGGTCAGCAGAGTCAGCAGAACGATCAGCTGGTAGCGGCCGCCGCGGTCAACTCAGCGCTGGCCTTCGGACAGGGACTGGCAGCCGGCGTGCCTGGTGAGTAACACCACCAGGGGGCTCCACCGGACAGGGACTGGCAGCCGGCGTGCCTGGTGAGTGACACCGGGGCTCCACCGGGCGCGTCTCCGTCACAGAATGTTCCCTTTTTAATCAATGAAGGGTGGCTCCACTGCCCGCGTTGTGTTGCGTCTCCATTAAAAATCGCCCCGGTTCGTTTTTTGACGCACGTGACGGAGACGCAACGCGCCCGGTGGAGCCCTGGTGTAACCCGGGAGCGAAGTGTACTCGGATACAGGTCGCTGGAATGTGAAAGCACTGAATACAGTGCACCCGGCCGAGACCACTTCGTTGGTCTCGGGTGCGGACAAATCAAGGCCAATGTGAATCATTGCCAGGCGATCGTATCGGGGAACGGGTTCGAATCAATCGGACTCTGTGTGAATCTGCCCTAAAGGTTCTGTCAGACGGGGAGCACGTGAAGCAGGCGCGTACAAAATATCCTTCTCATTGAAAATTAATTACTAGTTGCGTCTGAACCTTTTGTCTTGTGAGGACCATGAAAAACAGTCCTCACAACATCTTATTTCTCGTGAGGACATTCGGTCCTTAATGTTTGACGTGTGTGTGTGTGTGTGTGTGTCCAGGCTACCCCGTGCTGGCCCCTGCAGCCTACTACGACCAGACCGGAGCCCTGGTGGTCAACACTGGACAGAGGGGGGGTCCCGTACGCCTCATGGCGCCCGCCTCCGTCATCATATCGCCCTCTGCAGCACAAGCAGGTAAACACAGTTCTTAACAATGCTCTGAACACCATAGCGTCCCTCTGGATGTGGATGTTTTCTCTTCCTCTATGTGGCCGTGAGGCCTCTAATCATATGTGACTAAATTTGACTGAGGGACTGCCATTGGATTTATTTTAGAATTTTCGGAATCATAGCTTCAAAAGCAGGGAATCATAGCTTCACATTGACATGTTGGTTGTTCAGTTTGACCCACCAGTTTTGGAGATATGGCTTATAGAGTAATAATGTCTTGCAGAAAACGGAGAGTTGATAAAACAGGCTTGAAAGGTTCACTTCTGTGGTCTCTAACATTACACCTATAGCTACATGTTTAAGCATTTATTTCATATTTACATGTCTTCTGTGGTCTCTAACATTACACCTATAGCTACATGTTTAAGCATTTATTTCATATTTACATGTCTTCTGTGGTCTCTAACATTACACCTATAGCTACACGTTGAAGCATTTATTTCATATTTACATGTCTTCTGTGGTCTCTAACATTACACCTATAGCTACATGTTTAAGCATTTATTTCATATTTACACGTCTTCTGTGGTCTCTAACATTACACCTATAGCTACATGTTTAAGCATTTATTTCATATTTACATGTCTTCTGTGGTCTCTAACATTACACCTATAGCTACATGTTTAAGCATTTATTTCATATTTACATGTCGACTTCAGCTCTGACATTTGTTTCAGACATGCTCTAGTATGTGAATATGAACAAATTTTTGACGCATATGATATGAGATTTTGTCGCATTTTACAAATACATAGTACAAGCTCACCACGCAAAACACATTGCGATGCACTGTGAGCTTATAGCTCTGCGATTTTTTTAAAATGGCATATAAATATTCAACGGTACCAATAAAAGTATTAACAGGCTTGTGAATAAATTATAACCAGATATAACCTTGGCAACATTTCCTGAAAAGTAAATCGCTTTTGGAAATACGAGAGTTTCAGCTGGCGGTGGCGTTTTTATATACGGAGAACGAGCGAATTAATGCATGGCAGTAAAATGTAAAAGCAGTCGTTCTTTGGATGAACGGCTGTAAAATGTAAAAGCAGTCCATTCTTTGCACAACAATGCTTGTGAAACCCCCTCCGTCCTCCGTCTCCAAAGGTCCGTGATCAGGTGACAAAACTATTGTTCTGCATGTTTCTTTTCCCCCATATCTTTACCTCTCTCTCATCGCCGCTGGGACGTGATACGGGGATGATTTAGTGCCCGTTGACAATACGGCTTTGGCCATTGATTTATTGTTTTGCTGCTGGGGTTGGACCCTAGTTTACATTTTACACCTCTAGTTTACACCTAGAGAAGGCGACACAGGGTGCAGCCACACACTCAAACACGTGCACATGACACACGCACACATTCACTTTCACTTTTGCAAGCGTGCGAGCCCGTGTGCAGAAGAAATACCTTCATCCACTCCCTCAGGGAGAGTAGGTGGATCTTAACACATGATGGGACAATGGAAAGACCCCCTCAGTCCACAGCTCAAATGTCAGTAAAAAGATAACAATGGGACAGAAAACAGCTTCTCATATTGGTTTAGTTTCCCATGAGTGATTTGATCTCCTTAAATGTATAACTCGGTGTATTCCAAATTCCCTCGACAAGTCTCCGATTAGATTATTTTGTTGTTGAAAGATTTGGTCCTATCGGAAACATTTTCACGGCTTTTGGTGCATATCTCTATTCTCCAATTATCACTGTCAGTGTCTGGAGAACTGTACCTATAAAGAGCTTACAGTAGATCCAGGTTACCTGTTTATTTATGTTTAAATTCAAAAAATGCATACAAGACCTTCCGTCTTCTTTTCACAATTTTTTCCGTGTTACTTCGGACATTCACTCCTACCCCACAAGGCAAAGAGATCATTTTGAATTACCCTATTGTCGCACGTCCAAACATCAATCTTTCATCAAATTTAGAGGCCCCTCATCTATGGAACTCCCCTAGATAGTAGATGCTTCACTTAAATCCTCATTATCCTTGCCAATATTAAAAAAACATCTAAAGAAATATCTTATTCTTTCCTCTCTGTAGATTACATGTTTTACCTTGATGCGTTATATTTTCTTTTGTGTGTTTTGTTGTTGTATTGTTTATTTCTGTTTTCTGTGCAGTCTGTTTTTATTTTTTCTTTACTGCACAGCTGCCCCCCCTTTGCCAACTTGTAGATTTATGTACTGTTCTTTATGAACTTTTAATTTTTTAAACCAATGACCTCTTCCTTCAGGAAAGGATTCCATATAAGCCTTCTGGCTTCTTCCTTTCCTTGCATTGTATTTTTGTTTCTTTGATATGTTATTGTCTATTTTTTGTACTATATGCTAAATAAATAAACCAAACCAAAACCAGGTCACGTGACATCATCGTGTAGTAAAAGTCAATATATTTGGCTGAAACTAGCTAATGTCTAACCAACGAGCTCACACAATGCACCGGGAGTTTGTAGGTCTGCTATTATCGCTAAATATGGATCTGTGGGTGTCAGGGTTCGTGCGGTTAAAGATTGCCTAACACGGCCTTTCACCTAAATAGAATATCGCCCAGTCGGTCACCACCACGCGTGACTTCACAATACTGTACTTTGTGTACAGGTGCGATGTTGATTTTGACGGATTTTTTATTTATTTTTAGTTTGTCACATTTTTGATCACCTGGAATATTTTAGTGTTTTGGTCCCGGGCCTTGATGCCGTCGTAATGGCTGATTTTACACAACCCATTCTGACCTGAGATCAGATTGGGTTCATCAGACCAGTGTGTGTCCAGTGGAAACCTCGTATGAATCTGATCTCAGGTCAGAATGGGTTAATGCCCTGCGATAATTCTGCCCGGCAACAATGATGTGGTCTCTCTCTCTCTGTCTGGCTGGAAACCTTGTATCTCCAAAAAGGTTACTTTTCAGAAACTTGACCGATGGCAACGATATACTGTATATAACGTGAAGAACAATGTACTAAAACCACAACGTCATCCTCTCTCTCTCTCTCTCTCTCTCTCTCTCTCTCTCTCTCTCTCTCTCTCTCTCTCTCTCCCGTATAGTGGCGGCGGCCGCGGCCTCGGCGGGCGGGGCCAACGGCGGCCTGGGGGGCGGCGCCAACGGGCCGTTCCGCGCCATGCAGCAGCAGCAGCAGCAGCACCAGCAGCACCAACAGCAGCAGCAGCAGGGCTGCAGCCCCGGGGGCCCCGGGGGGCCCGGGCCCATGGGCGGCAGCTCCTTCTACGGCTCCTCGTCGCTCGGCTCCTCCTCCCAGCAGAGCTCCTCGCTCTTCTCCCAGGGCGGGGGGGTGGGCCCGCCGCAGGGCCCCGGGGGGCCCCCCGGCTCCGCCGCCTCGCTGGGCTTCAGCCAGCAGGGGTCCTCGTCCCTCGGGGCCACGCTGGGAGCGCTGGGAGGCTTCGGCACCGCAGGTAACTGGGATAATATTAATATTAATAATCTTTATTGTTCCCCGAAAGGATGGTCGTCCTCACAGACTGTTCAACGCCATAGAGCAGGGGTGGGGCAACTGGTGGCCCCCAGGGGCCACATGCGGCCCCCGCACCTTCACTTAATGCAGCCCTCGGGTTAAAAATAGTGATATAGTATTTTTTTCAGCTGTTTACAATTCCAAACAAGCAAACATGACCCGCTTTTTTTATGTCCAATGTGTTTGGATTTAGTTCATGAAGTTAACATAACTATAACTATAACTAAATCCATTTGAAATTAAATTAAAAGGTTATTTTTCATCATTCCAATAAAAGAAATTGGAAAAAAAAATGAAGCACAAAAATAAAAAAAACTCTGTCCCTAGAGTTTCACACAGAGATGAATAAATCATCTCTGGCCTGCAACTGGGAACTGCTGCCCTCTGCTGTCCTCTCCTCTGCCACTGCAGCTGTATCTGTTGTCAAGCTTCTCAACTCGGTGTATCGAGTGAGAGAGATATTCCGACATCGATAATAGTCGGGGCACCCTCATGGATTGGATTCAAGTTCTCTGCAGTCGTCAAGACTGATTTCACTCATTTGGGTTCCGTAGAAGGGGGTGCATACTTAGTTTAGACTAGTCATTGGTTAGACATGGGTTAAGGTTATAGGTTTAGGTGTGCTGCCCCGTGGGAGGTTAGGTTTAGGGTGAGGGTTTGAGATAGGTCGTAGGACTAATGACTGGTCTAACTAATGACTAGTCTAAACCAAATACTGTCTAAACTAAGTACTGCACCCCCGTAGAACCCTGTGGAAGCACACTGCCCACCGAAAACAGCAGATCTACAAGCCTTGTAGATAGGTTATTTATTGGTTATTTTCCGTTATTTATTGGTTATGTTAAGTTTAAGGCATATTTCAAGCGATCAAACTAGCAATTTGGAAGCAGTATAGCTTCCATGAACATGAGGAAAAACAGAGGACAGAGGTTGTAAAAGCTGGTTGGATGGATGTGGAACTGTAGCAGCAACATAGAATCAAAATGTAAAACAAAATCATCGTTAACCTTCAGTAATGAGATTTTATGTTTGCTTCATTCCACGAGGACTACAACATTTATTTGAGAGGCACATAAAAGTGTGTCAGTGAAGTATTGTGAATGAAAGAGGATATTACAACATCTGGACCATTAGTGGATACTGGAACAGCCAATTGGCTTATCTTTTGGCAGCCTGATGAATGGCATCAAAGGAAGAATGGGGGGGTTGTATAGAGCGCCGCAGTCCCTCCCCCTTTCAGAAAAACCAGGAAATGAAACCCCAATGCATTCTCCCATCGGCACTTCTTTCTTCTATTTAATTTATTTAAAGACGGTTATACGCCGCGGACAAAGCCAACTCGGATCGTGACAAATCATGACAATGAACACAATGTTTTGGGGCTGATCAAATAATTTATAAGACGAAAAACAAAACAAATAGTGTTGTGTCTCCTGACTTTCTTTTCTTCTTTCTATAATGATTTGATCGGCCCCAAAACATTGTGTTCATTGTCATGATTTGTCACGATCCGAGTTGGCTTTGTCCGCGGCGTAACCGTCTTTAAATAAATTAAATAAGAAGTGCCGATGGGAGAATGCATTGGGGTTTCATTTCCTGGGCCACTCGTTTTTCTGAAAGGGGGAGGGACTGCGGCGCTCTATTGTAGGACGAAATCGCCGTAGTCATCCGTAGGCGACGACGAATGAAAGAGAATTTAAACCGTTTAAAAAAAACCCTCTTAAGCCTGTTAATAGAGCACCGAAGTCTGACGTCACTTTCAGTAGAGGGCGTCAGTCCCCAGGTTCATGTATTTTTTTTGTTGAAAATCGCCATAGGAGGATTTTTAGATTGCTTCATATGTCATCCCGGCCGCTTCACTCATATGGATATGAAGAATCAACTGACTGAGAGAAAACGCTAATGTTACCGCTGCTGAATTAGTTACATTTTCGCTAGAAGCAGACTGTATCATTATATGAGTGACTGACTGTCGCAAACGATACAGAGACACCTCCCTGACAATAACGCAGAGACAGCTTGTTTATGTTTGGACCACAACGCTTATAGTAGGCGATATTAAGATCACCCCATGTTATTCTCCATAGAGAAATTACTTCTGTGAACCAGGGGAATCGAAGGGATGAGCGAGTTACGTCAGGACTTCGGTGCTCTATTGCCAACAAGTTTGAAGTTGGGGACACATAGTCAATATAGTCATTTTTATCAAATACAACATCTTCCCCCCCCCCCGTAGGCTACATGTATTTTTTATTGTTATGTGGCTGCATACTGTTTGCTTGGATGGAAACTATCAGTGTCTATGCACACATCGACTAGCGGGTGCTTTTAAGATATTTATGGGGCTTTTTCCTGCCTTTTATTGATAGGTTGAAAGTAGACTGACAGGAAATGGGGGGGAGAGAGATGGGGGTGGGGGGGGGGATCGCAGCCTAGTCTGCACCTGTCCAAAATTCATAAATAACTTCTACTGGATCACTTGTCCACTAGCCTGGGGTCCACCTACTGTATGCTTTCTATGGCATAGGATCCGCTGGGAGAATCTATAGACGCAGCTGCGCGACACAAGACTAATTAATTAGAGCGACAGAGAGGTGTGTGTGTGACTGTGTGTGTGTGTGTGTGTGTGTGTGTGTGTGTGGCGAGGAGACCTGATGGGGAATGCCAGGTGAATACAATTAACTCCGTTAGTCTGCTGCTGGCTGTATTTGGTCAAATTGGAACGGACCGAGATTAATTGAAAGTGTGTGGAGGTTATCAAAGCGCGTAACCTCGTCAACTGTTGACCGAAAAAAAAGAAAGAAAAAAAAAACGCTTGCGGGACAAAATGTTTAATAACCTACTAAATCACTTCAAAGTGGGAACAATCTGTTGCACTGGAGGCCGTTTGGGGCCCGTTCTCAACCCTGAAGAATGGGTCCAACTGTCCTCGGGTCAGCGGGTGCCAGGTTCTGCGAGTGTGTAATAAATAAGCACTCGGAGGTTTATGAAAACGAGACCCAAACTACGGTAGTGACTGTAGAATACATGAGCACTTTTAAAACTGCGGCTGTTTGAAGATGGCCGACCTACAATCAATCAATGCGACGCGCTGTGAGCTTGTAGATCTATTATTGAAAAATCGTGAAAATGTGGCGCAAATCATTGAATATATAATTCTTTCAGAGCGAACATTTTTATCTCAAATCTTTCCTGGAACAACATATTTTCAGATGGGGGGTCGGCGGTGAATTACATATAATTGTTGGGGTCCTTGACATGAAATATTGAGCACCCACTGACGTAGAAACATAGGTTTTTCAGAAAACACAATTTTAGCTTTTATTTAATCCAGGGGTTGTCAACCAGTGGTCCGGGGACCACCAGTGGTCCTTGAGGAGGTTCCAGGTGGTCCTCGGCTAAATGATGGAGAGTTGGTAACCAAATGGACCCTTAGATTTTAACTCTTGAGAGCGTAAAATGAAACGTCCAAATGGTTTAATTTTACGCTCTCAAAAGTTAGATTATTGGTAATATTCTGCATCAGTTAATTTATAATAAGTCTACACAACTAGAGTATAAGAATTGTTGTTTTGATCATCGTTTACCTGCTATCTCTCCTAAATGGTACCAACATTAATACAGCATGGAACTGTGGACAAAATCTTAACCAACAATAACAACAAATATTCTACATTTTGGTTCTAACTGGAGAGGCTAAATGTCATTCAAAATGGTGGTCCGCTCTGTGGCTCAAATGCCCAATAAATAAATAACAATGGGCCTTGATACAAAAAGGCTTGAAAAACCCATTTGGTTTTAAGCATTATGTTGTGCTTTAGCTGTTGAAAAATAGCAGATCTACAAGCTCATATGAACTTGTAGGTCTGCTATTTTTGAAAAATCGTGAAAATGTGCCTGAAATCTTTGAATAATATATTCTTTCACAGTGAGTTTTTAACTCAAATCTTTGCTACTGGGAGGGTCCCTGGGACAACATATTTTCAGATGGGGCGGGTGGGCGGCCAATGTCATTATATATATTCGGGTCCTTGACATCAGCAAGATTTGTGAGTTTCTGTGATAGGAGAAGGATATCAAATGGAACACAACCACCCTAAAGACTAATCATTGTGTATATTCCTGCAACTATACCTGCATCGAGTGACCTCGGTACATATAGAAGTTGATCTATTGTAGATTCTAGACCTTCAAAAGTACATAATTTTTGTTTTGATTGTATCGCTGTATTGTTGTATTGTTTCTTTCTGCTTTGGCAACGTAAACGTAATGTTTTCTCATGCCAATAAAGCTCCTTTGAATTGAATTGAAAATTGAGAGCTATAAATGTCATCAAAATGGTGACATTTCAAAATGCCCAATAAATAAAGAATGGGCCTTGATACAAAAAAATCACACACGTGTGAACTGAGTGGTGCAATCCCCCCCCCCCCCCCCTCTCTCTCTCTCTCTCTCTCTCTCTCTCTCACTCTCACTCTCTCATTAGAGACACAGCACTACCCCTCTCTCTGTTTCTGGCGCCCCCTACTGGTATAAATAAGTCACATACTCGTGCTCATTCAGGTACACAAACAAACAGGTACACGAACATTGCTGGTTGTAGGAGTGGTTGCACCACTCAAAAAAAAAAGACTTGAAAACCACTGATTTTAATCTGTGTGCACTTCTGTCTCCCCCTAGTGGCCAACTCCGGCGGCGGCAGCGGCTCCCGGCGGGACTCCCTGACGGGCAGCAGTGACATGTACAAGCGCACGCCCTCCAGCCTCACTCCCATTGGCCACGGCGGCTTCTACAACGGCACGCTGGGCTTCAGCTCCTCCCCCGGGCCCGTGGGCATGCCCCTGCCCAATCAGGGGCCCTCGCACTCCCTCACGCCCCCGCCCTCCCTGTCCAATCACAGCTCGTCGTCCAACCTCAACCTCAGCACTTACGGTACGTAAAGTGACGTGACGTGACTGGGGGGCAACTTTTTGTAACCCATTTCTGACCTGAGATCAGATTCATACGAGGTTTCCACTGGACACTACACTGGTCTGATTAACCCATTCTGACCTGAGATCAGATTCATACGAGGTTTCCACTGGACACTACTACACTGGTCTGATTAACCCATTCTGACCTGAGATCAGATTCAGACGAGGTTTCCACTGGACACTACTACACTGGTCTGATTAACCCATTCTGACCTGAGATCAGATTCTATAAAAATGTCAGTCGTTCTTCGATTTTTCAAAAATAGCAGACCTACAAGTTCGTAGTGCGCCACTCGGTGGCACGCTATGAGCTTGTAGATCTGCTATTTTTCAATAGCTAAAGCATAACATGATGCTGACACCAAAATGGGTTCCCGTTCAGAATGGGTTTATATACATTTATATGTATTTTTGATTACTTGAATGCTGATATTACTTGAATAGCAGATATACAAGCTTACAGCGCGGCACCGAGTGCCGCGCTGTAAGCTTGTATATCTGCTATTTTTGAAAAATCGTAAAAATGTAGCTACAATCGGTCGTTGTAGCCAGGCGCACCACAGTCGTTATTTGTAGTGGCAGCACCGGTGCTACCAATTATATTTTTAGGTTGCAAAGATAAAAAAATTCAGGCGCATTTGCGACCAAAATGGTCGCAATTTCGAGCCCTGTGGGTGGCATTCCTTAGGTGTGCTTTATATGCTGTCACCTATAGCGGCAGTAATAAAGTTAAGTAGGGGTCCGGGGACCCCCAGAGGGGACTTTGACGGGTTCCAGGGGGTCCCCAGAAAAAATGGTTAACATAGCATGACAATAGTTTGAACCACTTGTATCCATTCACACAGTACGTTGGCCATTCAAAAATAGCAGATATACAAGCTCATAGCGCGGCACTGAGTGCCGTGCTGCAAGCTTGTATATCTCTCTGCTATTGTCGTAGCGCAATTGTTTTGAATAATATATTCTTTCAGAGCGAGCGTTTTTTAACTCAAAAGCTTTCAGACACTTTGTATCCATTCACACAGTACGTTGGCCATTCAAAAAACAGCAGATCTACAAGCTCGCTTTTGGACATTTCTGGAAAACGTATCGAAAATGTTTTTTAAACATAAATCTTCTCTTCTTGGGGGGGGGGGTCCCTGGTCCCCTGGGCACGAAGCCTTTTCAGATGTGGGTCCACTCCACGGTACTAAATCAATTTGGGGCGTCCTTGACCTTGACGTGAAAATGTTTGAGAACCACCCTGAGCGCCCGGCCCGCCATGTCTTTTCAACTGTATTTTGGGAACGCTGAATTTCCAGGAAAGCGGTTGCGCCTCTCTCTCTCTCTCTCTCTCTCTCTGCCAGTTCCCAGTTCCAGGGGCAGACGGACGGCTTTTGGCTCCCCCTGGTTTAGGTTCATTAATCCCTGGCAGGACGGGTTACGACCACTAATTGGGTATTTTAATCGCCCCCGTGGCCAGAGGCCAGATGGCCTTCAAGGGTAGTCTCACCTCGACACATCTCTCGCTAAAACTAACATTATGCAACATGGTTTTTTAACACATTCTTTTGGTGTTTTTCAAGCATTCTGTTATACTTTAGCTATTGAAAAATAGCAGATCTACAAGCCCTAAATGGTTTTAAAGGCCTACTACGCAGATTGATAGGAAAGGGCCTACTGTAAACTAACATTATGCAACATGGTTTTAACCCATTTAGACCTGAGCTCCATTCTACAAAATGACATTCTATGAAGTTTTATGAAAACCTCATGTTTTCTATGTCAGTGGTGCTCAAACTATTTCACGTCAAGGACTCCCCATAGAATAGAGTAGAATATATATTCAAATATTTGCGTCACATTTTCACATCTAAAAAAAAAAAACGATTGTGTGCACACCTTTGAAAAATGAATAAATATTGAAGTTGTGGTAAACTATTTTACAACATTTTTATTGTAATTCTTTTATTGAAGATATCAATCAGATAATTGTTGTTCATCAGGCTGTTTTTTATTTATTCATGACATTAGTCGTGATAAATGTGACGCTAGTTTTAGTTTCATCATCAATTAGAAAAAGATAGTGATTTTGGTATTGAAAAATAACAGATCTACAAGCTCATAGCGCAGCACAGAGTGCCGCTCTATGAACTTGTAGGTCTTCTATCTTTGTAAAATCTTGAAAATGTAGCTCAAGACTTTGAATGATGATGAACAAACGTTTTTAACTCAAATCTTTGCCTCTGAGAGGTTCCTGGAACAACATATTTTCAGATGGGGGGTCGGCGGCATATTACAGATAATTTTTGGGGTCCTTGGCATGAAATATTGAGAACCACTGATATATAAACATGAGGTTTTTCAAGAAATTGTCATAATTTAGAATGGGTTAAAGTGTCAAATGCTGATTTATTAGTGTATCGCGATAAACGATAATAACGACTATCGTCTCATCTCTACCCCCTCCCCCCCCATAGGAGGCCTGACCAATGGCAGCGGGCGCTTCATCTCGGCGGCGCCGGGCGCCGAGGCCAAGTACCGCAGCGCGGCGGCCGGCGGCGGCTCGGGAGGCTCCTCCCTCTTCTCGCCGTCCAGTCAGCTGTTCCCCTCGTCGCGGCTCCGCTACGGCATGTCCGACGTGATGCCGTCGGGACGCTCCCGCCTGCTGGAGGACTTCAGGAACAACCGCTACCCCAACCTGCAGCTCCGGGACATCGCCGGGCACATCATGGAGTTCAGCCAGGACCAGCACGGGAGCAGGTACTGATGCGTCATTTACTGTGAGAGGGTTATCTAATAGTCCAATAAACAGGCTGTACACTTAAATCATGGACTCACAAGATCTGGCTTATTTTAATGATTGCCCATACTTATCCCAAATTGAATGGTCATGTGATATGCATGTGAACAGCAAATACATAGATGGAAGCAAATGCGACCTGTTACGTCACGAATCAGATTCGATCATATCAGTCCGCTGATCGGGGCGCCACTTGAAGTGCAGGCCATAGAGGGGTCGTCTGTCCTGGAGAACTCTGACGTGTCTCTACTTTTTCAGACACTATATAGAAATCTTTCTGTCCCTCTGTGACCTTGCTTGAGCACAGCTAGGGAGCACCCACTCTTATGAGTAATGGTAACTGTTACGATGGGTGCGTTCGGAAGTTCGCACTGATGTGCCCTCTTGTTGTTCGTTTATTCAGTGCACTCATCGGTGCATTGTCATTCTTTACTTTTTTCTTTTTTTGTGGAAACTGCGTATTTGCACTTAGGCCATACAAGATGTTTCATTCATCCGTGATGCTGCGTTCACACGGCCCAATGCAAAGATACAGTCTGCCATTCATTTTCAATGGAAGCCAGCGACATGAGCATGCAAAGATTCATCTGACGCTTCTTGTACTAGCTGCTGCAAAAGCTACAACAGCTACAAAGCTACCAAAATAGCTGGAGTCAACTTCAGCTACAAAGCTACAAATACGCTGTGTATCTTTTGCATCTGCCCGGGTGAACGCAGCATTAGGATATGTCTAGAGAACAGTGGGAGCCTATGTCTAGGCTCCTCCCACCTATGGTTTAATTATAAAGCTTTATTATTATTATTTAGCTTTATTTTAGCATGAAGCACTTACAGTAGAAGTACAGTACGTCTGTGACGCATTGAGAGCTCGTGGATAGGCTGCTTACAGTTATTGTTTTACGTCGATCAGCGCATTGGAAGTAGTTACTTGAACAGAATCGGAAGCATATCTTCCATACAATCTTAATAGTCTCGCATATTTCATGTAAAAGCCCTGATCTGTGATTCCTTCACCTGGAGTTTGGCAGTACATGGAGCAGCAGGAACAATATTACAAAAGGAAAAAACATAATTTTACTTTACATAATAATTGTGTAAATCCACTGTAGGAAATGGCTGCATTAAAGGGCTTTGGTGATATTTTATTTAGCTTTCATATCCATGAGAATGCTTGGCCACCAGGCAGCAGCCCTGGGCTGTTGAAACACTCCAGGAGAGGGACTAGGAGGTTGTTCCAGACCCTGTAATAACTCTCTGTGTTTCTTTTGGACTTCATCTTCCTCCTCCTCCTCTGGAATGCCCCAGTAATGCACCATGACGTTCTGTCTGCCACATTCCAAACATTCTCCCTCCTATCCGTTCCCCTCCTCCTCCTCTCTCTCTCTCTCCCCTGGGCTCTGCCCTCTTAAACTCCGCTCGCCCTCACCTTTCCATCTGCCTTTACTCTGGCTTGCAGCATCAAGCTGTTTCCCTCTGCGTCCCTCCTCGACCTCCTCCACCCGGCCGTAACACTTTAGTTGACCTACGGTACATATGATGACCATGCACACTTATCTTGCTTTTGAGGTGAAACCTGACATACAACAGCCCGTTTTTTAATAGCCACCTAGTCGTCAATGGGAGTCTCTCTCTCTCTCTGTCTCTCTCTCTCTCTCTCTCTCTCTCTCTCTCTCTCTCTCTCTCTCTCTCTCTCTCTCTCTGATGACATCTTCCTCATGCGTCTTGTCTTGACAATTTCGTCAACAAATAAAAACTAGACTAAAATGTTAGGAAGGGAACTAGTGGACAAGAGATCCAGTATAGTAACATTTCAGGTGACTAAAAATGTGACTAAAACACCACGGTGTCTGTTGTGTGTCTCTGTCTCCTCCAGGTTCATCCAGCTGAAGTTAGACTGTGACTAAAACACCACTGTGTCTGTTCTGTGTCTCTGTCTCCTCCAGGTTCATCCAGCTGAAGTTAGACTGTGACTAAAACACCACTGTGTCTGTTCTGTGTCTCTGTCTCTCCTCCAGGTTCATCCAGCTGAAGTTAGACTGTGACTAAAACACCACTGTGTCTGTTCTGTGTCTCTGTCTCCTCCAGGTTCATCCAGCTGAAGTTAGACTGTGACTAAAACACCACTGTGTCTGTTCTGTGTCTCTGTCTCCTCCAGGTTCATCCAGCTGAAGTTAGACTGTGACTAAAACACCACTGTGTCTGTTCTGTGTCTCTGTCTCTCCTCCAGGTTCATCCAGCTGAAGTTAGACTGTGACTAAAACACCACTGTGTCTGTTCTGTGTCTCTGTCTCCTCCAGGTTCATCCAGCTGAAGTTAGACTGTGACTAAAACACCACTGTGTCTGTTCTGTGTCTCTGTCTCTCCTCCAGGTTCATCCAGCTGAAGTTAGACTGTGACTAAAACACCACTGTGTCTGTTCTGTGTCTCTGTCTCCTCCAGGTTCATCCAGCTGAAGTTAGACTGTGACTAAAACACCACTGTGTCTGTTCTGTGTCTCTGTCTCTCCTCCAGGTTCATCCAGCTGAAGTTAGACTGTGACTAAAACACCACTGTGTCTGTTCTGTGTCTCTGTCTCCTCCAGGTTCATCCAGCTGAAGTTAGACTGTGACTAAAACACCACTGTGTCTGTTCTGTGTCTCTGTCTCCTCCAGGTTCATCCAGCTGAAGTTGGAGCGGGCCAGCTCGGCCGAACGCCAGCTCGTCTTCAGCGAGATCCTGCAGGCAGCGTACCAGCTCATGGTCGACGTCTTCGGAAACTACGTCATCCAGAAGTTCTTTGAGGTGTGTGTGCGTGTGTGTGTGTGTGTGCAGGGGGTTATTATAACTAGGTTGTGGGAATCTTATTAAATTCCTCTCAATATGTAGAACGCCTTTTTAGCTGCAGCTGCAGATTAAGAGGGGATTTAGCGCAGGGCTTATGTTGGTGTTTGGCAGTAGTGGAAAGCAACTTAAGTGTACATTTATTCATGTGCGGGTGGGAGTTCTGCTCTGGTTTTAGCTTATTATTTAGTAGTTCCGGTCATTTTGTGGGGGGGCACAGGGGGCCACGCAGTAAAAGTAAATTAATCCACAAAACTAACGTAATTTGTATTGTTGACCTATTTCTAAAATATTAGCACGACTTTCGTTCAACTTTGACCCCTCTATCACATTGGAACTATTGTTTGGGCGTAGTGATATTATGGACACAAAAAACATAGTTCTGTGTAGTAGTTTTTGCCACTCAGTAGGCGTTCCTGCATAACTTCCTGGTTTGATGATGATGTCACGCGCATAACCCTCTATATAAGATTACCGTGTCAAAATTAAATATAATGTGTTTGTCACGGATTTTTCTATTGGCATTAAAATGATGAATTAAACATGTGAATAGTGCAGGTAGAAGGCACAATCCACTGTTAACCCATTCTGACCTGAGAGATCAGATTTGTAAAATTGTCTTCTACATCCTGAGAGTTTTCTGAAAAAGCTATGTTTCTATGTCAGTCGTTTTTTTTCCAATAATAGCAGACCTACAAGCTCGTAGCGCGCCACTCGGTGGCGCGCTATGAGCTTGTAGATCTGCTATTTTTCAATAGCTAAAGCATAACATAATTCTAACACCAAAAGGGGTTAATTAGGGTGGCCATAAGAGGATTTTTAACATAATTTTTTAACTTTTCCCCCCATCTCTCCCCCCCACCAGTTTGGCAGCCTGGACCAGAAGCTGGCGTTGGCCGAACGCATCCGAGGCCACGTGTTGTCCCTGGCGCTGCAGATGTACGGCTGTCGGGTCATCCAGAAAGCCCTGGAGTTCATCCCCTCAGACCAGCAGGTCATAGTGAGTACAACTCCCATTATAGATAGATAGAATACTTTATTGGCAGTTTAAGAAAATTACAGAAAGTGACATCATTTAAAAAAAAACGCCAAATGGGCTTAGACACAAAAAAGCCTTTGCTTGTTTCCATTGTGGTCCACTTTGTAACATGAAACTATACACATACATACTGTACAGACAAAACAACCATGGAACATATAATAAATAATCCTTATATATAAGGCTGGGAGCTATATACATAGGACAAGAGGTACCCTTAGAGAATAGTCCTGAGCATGGGAGGTGGGCTATCCAGGGTCGGAATCTAACTATGACCAGTGAGTGTGTAGATGGAGCCATGATTTCAGGTCTTTCCTAAATATTGCAATAGAATTTAGGGATTTCATTGCGTTTCTCCCACACGGGCATGTGGAGAAAAAAACGTTGCCATCTTTCGTATTCACATGTCCTTGAGGCCTATTTTAAGCGCTACTTTAAAGGAGAATTCCATGCTAGAATGCTTTTTTATCTTTCTTACCTTTCTTACCTTTCTTTCCCTGCTCCTGGCCTGACTTGTAAGAGCTAACAAGCAAATATACAATTTTACAATTTAGGTATAGGCGCCCACCTTCACTTAAAGGAGAATTCCATGCTAGAAGGCTTTCCTACCTTTCTTTGTAATTGTTACGTCCCCACCAAAGAGGTCCAGGTGTTTTTTTGTGCAAAAACTCCTTATTGGCTATTTCCCCTTCCAATGCTCAATGAATTGCATTGAATTGAATGGGAATTGAATGGGGCTATGGGGTGTTGTGCTAATTCGCTTATTTCCATCGAAATAAGTAGCCCCTGCTGCACAGGATCTGAGGCCAATTTTCCTAGACTAGGGCAACAGCAACTCGGTTACACTGTCAGTCACGACGTGTTGTAAGATTGGCTATTTCCGTTTAAAAAAACGCCTGGTAATTACATGCCCCAAATATTAGGGTTGCCCTTTCTGGGGCGAGAATTGATGGTTATGGAGGTGAGATATTGGATGTTAAGGTTGAGAAATGAATAAGTTTACATGTCCCGAATGACCCTCACAAGTAGTAATACAAGCTTTACAGCCCTCCTCTTTGATCAGTCCAAATCTGCACCCTCCATCGTTTAAATTCAGACTGCATAATCAATTCCTCTGAAATTACTATCAGTCTGCTATCAGAATGATGGAAGGCAAGCTAAAAACAAACTACCTCGATGTAACTGCAGGGGGCAGCATTGTTGTGATTTTGTCGACTAACACTATGAATTCACTGACGAAAACTAAGCTATGATGACTAATACTAGGACTAAAACACTAAAACATTGACTAAATTAGGACTAAAACTAAAAAAGTGTTTATTCCAAAGATTATGACTAAACTAAAATTTGCTGCCAAAAACAACACTGGCAGTGGTTCAGTGGTAGAGTGGCCGGTAGGGGCGGCCGGATGTTCGATCCCTGTGGGCTCCCCTCCCCCAGAGTTAGTGTCAAAGTGTCCTTGAGCAAGACTCTGAACCCCTAATTGCTCCCGATGTGCAGGTTGGTGCCTTGCATGGTTTCCGCCACCATCGGTGTGTGAATGTGTGTGTGTGTGTGTGTGTGTGTGTGTGTGTGAATGGGTGATATAGCACTGACGAAGGTCTTAGGACTGACATTTTTTAATTTCACTTTGAGCACAGATCACTTTATGAGCATGATAAAAATAAAAGGAAAGCATGTTTTCTTAAGTCTCGGTCTAAACGCTATATAAATGAACCGTTTACGTAGCTCAGCAGATCCCACCACTATACCCACGAGGCTGAGCGTCGCTCGCGCGAAAACCTCCTAATTGGCTATTCCTCGTCTTTAGATCGGAAACGCTGCCGTTTTAAAGCGGCGTGTTGTCCCTCACTCTGTCCCGTAGCACATTCCTACCACCATCAGTGTTTAACCCATTCCTACCCTTAGCATCATGTTATGCTTTAGCTATTGAAAAATAGCAGATCTACAAGCTCATAGCGCGCCACCGAGTGGCGCGCTACGAGCTTGTAGGTCTGCTATTTTTGGAAAAATCGAAGAACGACTGACATTTTTAGAATCTGATCTCAGGTCAGAATGGGTCAATCAGACCAGTGTGTGTCCAGTGGAAACCTTGTATGAATCTGATCTCAGGTCAGAATGGGTCAATCAGACCAGTGTGTGTCCAGTGGAAACCTCGTATGAATCTGATCTCAGGTCAGAATGGGTTAATGTGCCTCCCGGATCACAGGGCGTAGGACGTCTCTCTCTCTGCACGTGAACCATAATCAAATCCATATCTTCCTGGAAGTGGGAAATAATTTAGTTCACACCACGGGCGAGGGTAAAAGTGTGTGTGTGTGAAAGGAAATCCATGCCGTCTTATCCTGAGAGAACCTTGAAGTGTACATAATATCTCTTATCCTGAGACGACCTGGTGGTAACATAATAATATCTCTTACCCGGGTCTGTGTCGACTCGAAGAAATGAGACCCAGAAGTTGTTTGTCTAGAGTTTATGTTATGAGCTGCCATGAAAAATGCTTCCAGGCTGTGTTTGACTCCCCTGCGCTAACAAAGCGTTTCAACTCTCTCTGTCTCTGTCTCTCTCTCCCCCTCTCTCTCTCTCTCTCTCTCTCTGTGTCTCTCTGTCTCTGTCTCTCCCTCCCTCTCTCTCTCTCTCTCTCTCTCTCTCCCCCTCCCTCTCTCTCTCTCTGTCTCTGTCTCTCTCCCTCAGAGTGAGATGGTGCGTGAGCTAGACGGTCATGTGCTGAAGTGTGTGAAGGACCAGAATGGGAACCACGTGGTGCAGAAGTGCATCGAGTGTGTCCAGCCTCACGCGCTGCACTTCATCATAGACGCCTTCAAGGGACAGGTACTGTACCTACTGTACCCCCCCCCCTCCCCTCCACTCCCCCATTCTCCTCCTTCAAGGGACAGGTACTACCCCCCCGTTCCCCTTCTCCAGTGGAACATGTCTCCATCACACTCCATCTCTGTCTCCTTCCAAGGGGGGGTTGGAATGAGGAGCTTGTTAAGACACACACTCACTACGGCGTGGCTCTGTTGAGAGAGAAGGAGGGGAATCTAGACGCAGCTGCGCGACATGAGACTAATTAATTAGAGCGACAGAGAGAGAGGTGTGTGTGTGTGTGTGTGTGTGTGTGTGTGTGTGTGTGTGTGTGTGTACGGGTGTGCGTCAATTTAACAAAGGTGCAGACGATCAGAAATCAGCAGAGAGTGATCGACGTTTGCGCTGGAAATAAAATCGTCTGGGTTTCCGAGGCTATTACCTATAGTAATATTACCTATTACACAATGCCTAGTCCCCCCTCCCCTCCCAGGGATGGGACTGGGTTGCCATGGATACCTAGTCTCCCCCCCCAGGGATGGGACTGGGTTGCCATGGATACCTAGTCCTCCCCCCCCCTCCCCTCCCCTCCTCCCAGGGATGGGACTGGGTTGCCATGGATACAGCAGTCTCAGCACAGTGGCAGCAGCCACCTTCTCACCACTGCTGAAATGTCACATTAGCATTTGTGTGTGTGTGTGTGTGTGTGTGTGTGTGTGTGTGTGTGTGTGTGTGTGTGTGTGTCTTTTATAACAATGAGGGGGTATTTGTTTCAAAGCCTGGTGGGAGGTCCACCGTGTGTGTGTGTGTGTGTGTGTGTGTGTGTGTGTGTGTGTGTGTGTGTGTGTGTGTGTGTGTGTGTGTGCGCCAGTCACAGAGCCTCTACAGGCGCACACACACACACACACACACACACACACACACACAGCAGGAAGCTTTTCTTTTTCTACATTTTTCTTTTTTTTACTGAAATAGGATTTCAATAACATTTCAAAAGAGAACGTTAAGACTGTAGACAGAAAGGTGGGGCTGCATTCTAATCAATTTATTGCTGCAGGTTATTTATTTGACTTGTGTTCATAATAATTACCCATCCATCCATACAGTACACACAGTACACACGGCAGCCACAGCTTCCTCAAACAAACGGCTCAGAGTGGTGTTTGTTTGCGGAGCTCAAAGCACACCTGCTCTGCTCTGTGCCTTCAGGGATGAGGAGACCTGCCGTGTTTGTTGTCGACGCAGCACGCACGGCAAGATAATGACTTAATGCTTCTGGATCTCCTTCCACTGTGAGCTTGGAGATGGTTTTATTTTTAATGTGGCTATAATGATGATATGCCTCGACCTGGGTAGAGCAACGAACCGACCTCATGCTTCCTAGTAATATTACCTTTAACACAATCTGTACATAGGACGTCTAGAAGCGTCTTAGGGATTCGAACCGAGCTGTACATAAAGGCTGCCGTATGCTACGCTCTGGGCTCATATTATCTTACCGTTGACTTACATGTTAGCGCGTCGGAAAGAATGACTCGTCTCTCCTAATCCAGGGCGCTCTCCGTGGTGATGAATGGATCGATATACTATAGCGCTTCATTTCTGCTCCTCATCCGTCTCTCCCGCAAAATATGAACGCTTTTTGGATCATATATCGTATAAATGTAAATGATCGCAATGTAAGCTAGCAATGTAAAGTCAACTTTTTTTTAGTAGATTGTTTCCGGGTCATGGCTTTCAGAGTAAAAGCGCTGAGACAACCCCGGCCACCCTGAGCTTCTATTTTGAAGCACTTCCGGCACTGATTGTGTTTAACTGTCTCGTTGCAGGTGTTTGCTCTCTCTTATGTGTTTAACTGTCTCGTTGCAGGTGTTTGCTCTCTCTCTGATGTGTTTAACTGTCTCGTTGCAGGTGTTTGCTCTCTCCACACACCCGTACGGCTGCAGGGTCATCCAACGCATCCTAGAACACTGCCTTCCAGAACAGACCCTGCCTATCCTAGAGGAGCTCCACCAGCACACAGAGCAGCTGGTGCAGGTAAGATCTCTCTCTCTCTCTCTCTTTGTCACACACGTACACACACACACACACACACACACACACACACACACACACACACACACACACACACACACACACACACACACACACACACTTCTTCTTCGCCTGGACTGGACTGTAAACAAACACAAAATCTAATCATAAGATGAAGGTAAATGGTGCATTTATATAGCGCTTTAATCCAACACTTGACATAGATTGTGTTTTACATTCACCCATTCATTCACACACACATTCACACACCGATGACAGAGGAAACCATGCAAGGCACCAACCTGCACATCAGGAGCAATTAGGACGTTCAGAGTTCTTGCTCAAGGGCACTTGGCCACTAACTCTAACTAACTGGGAACCTTGCGGTTCTCCACCGGCCACTCTACCGCTGAGCCACTGCCGCCCCTAAGGCGAATGCAGTCGAACAAGAACCCACTTCTCCTAAAATCATCACATTCTTGGAACTTTCCTTCCTTCAAACTTGACTCGCCGCGTTGCTAACTGGGGTTGTCTCTGTGTGTGTGTGTGTGTGTGTGTGTGTGTGTGTCTGTGTATGTTGCGTACAGGACCAGTACGGTAACTACGTGATCCAGCACGTCTTGGAGCACGGCCGGGCCGAGGATAAGAGCAAGATCGTGGCGGAGATCCGAGGCAACGTTCTGGGCCTCAGCCAGCACAAGTTCGCCAGGTGAGAAGAGAGGAAAACATCTCATCTTATCTTATCTCATCTTATCTCCTTCCACCTGCATGACAGTGTGGACTAGGATCTTTGTTTTGTATGTCGCTTCACTCCAGCGTAACTTAGTAACAGTGGTGGAAGTACAATGTTGAGCTATTTGTACTGTTTCTTTATAAAAAAAAATATTTACCCAGGGAAGTAGCTGAGCACAGGTGCTCATTTTCAGCAACGCCCTGCACATAGAAACACACAGACACACACGTTAAAACCTGGGAGCTGACCAGTACAACCACAGTCTTAAATACTGCTGGCCACTAAGCAGCTCCACTGGAGCAGTTGGGGGTTCAGTGCCTTGCTCAAGGGCACTTCAGCGGTGTTACTTGAGTGTTTCCAATGTCCATTACTTCTACTCCACTACACTTTACTTTTGTTGTGTTGTGTCCCCCGACCTAATCTAGTTGCTCTAAGCTTAGACCGCTTAAAAAAACCTTATATTCATGTAAACCTCTCCTCCGCCAACAGCAACGTGGTGGAGAAGTGTGTGAGCCACGCCTCGCGGGCGGAGCGGGCCCTGCTCATAGACGAGGTGTGCAGCCTGACGGAGGGACCCCACAGTGCCTTGTACACCATGATGAAGGACCAGTACGCCAACTACGTGGTGCAGAAGATGATCGACGTGGCAGAGCCCACCCAGCGGAAGATCGTCATGCACAAGGTGGGCATCACGGGGGGGCCGGGGAATGGGTGGGCCTGGGGGATGGTGGACATGGGGGGAACAGAGTTTGCGTAACTCTTGTCTTTACTCTGGGTTAGACAAACCTCCACCAATAGTTTTTTCTATGTGATAAAACAATGTTTTAAAAAAAGAAAGAACCACTTCACCACTTTTCAACCTATCTTCATATAACCGGTCCTCACTAATAATCATGAAAAGATGGTGCCATTTTTCTCTACTCTGTCTGTGTCTCATAGGGAGGGGCTGTTGGGCAGTTCAGAAACCGTCCTCCAGTGACATCATCGATGATGGGGAATACAAGCTAATAGAAACTGCAGGCTTTCTAGTCCTGAAAAGTTGCAATGCGAAAATAGAAGCCATCGTTCTCACGATAATGAAAATCTAAACAGTTTTGTAAAAATAATCTTGTTTAAAAAACAAAATCTGCCTAATGATGATGTCACTGGAAGACGGTTTCTAAACTGCCCACACAGCCCTCCTATGAGACACAGACTGAGTAGACCGAGTTGGTTGAAAAGTGCTGAAGTGGTTCTTTAAATTGTGAGAGGGCGAGGTTTAGCTAAAGGTCCATTAGGGATTCAGTGTCTTGCTCAAGGACACGTGTGTGTGTGTGTGTGTGTGTGTGTGTGTGTTGAATTCGTTTGAGGAACTAGAACAGAATAACTTGTGTTTTCCCCGCTGTGTTTAAGTGAGATGTAATGGAACCCAGAGTCTCTGAACCGTCCGCTCATAGATGTAAAGGAACCTAGAGTCTCTGAACCGTCCGCTCATAGATGTAAAGGAACCTAGAGTCTCTGAACCGTCCGCTCATAGATGTAAAGGAACCTAGAGTCTCTGAACCGTCCGCTCATAGATGTAAAGGAACCTAGAGTCTCTGAACCGTCCGCTCATAGATGTAAAGGAACCTAGCGTCTCTGAAGCGTCCGCTCATAGCATAGAGACGTAAAGGAACCTAGAGTCTCTGAACCGTCCGCTCATAGCATAGAGACGTAAAGGAACCTAGAGTCTCTGAAGCGTCCGCTCATAGCATAGAGACGTAAAGGAACCTAGAGTCTCTGAAGCGTCCGCTCATAGCATAGAGTTGTAAAGGAACCTAGAGTCTCTGAAGCGTCCGCTCATAGCATAGAGTTGTAAAGGAACCTAGAGTCTCTGAACCGTCCGCTCATAGCATCAGAGATGTAAAGGAACCTAGAGTCTCTGAACCGTCCGCTCATAGCATCAGAGATGTAAAGGAACCTAGAGTCTCTGAACCGTCCGCTCATAGCATCAGAGATGTAAAGGAACCTAGAGTCTCTGAACCGTCCGCTCATAGCATCAGAGATGTAAAGGAACCTAGAGTCTCTGAACCGTCCGCTCATAGCATCAGAGATGTAAAGGAACCTAGAGTCTCTGAACCGTCCGCTCATAGCATCAGAGATGTAAAGGAACCTAGAGTCTCTGAAGCGTCCGCTCATAGCATAGAGATGTAAAGGAACCTAGAGTCTCTGAAGCGTCCGCTCATAGCATAGAGATGTAAAGGAACCTAGAGTCTCTGAACCGTCCGCTCATAGCATAGAGTTGTAAAGGAACCTAGAGTCTCTGAAGCGTCCGCTCATAGCATAGAGTTGTAAAGGAACCTAGAGTCTCTGAACCGTCCGCTCATAGCATAGAGTTGTAAAGGAACCTAGAGTCTCTGAACCGTCCGCTCATAGCATAGAGTTGTAAAGGAACCTAGAGTCTCTGAACCGTCCGCTCATAGCATAGAGACGTAAAGGAACCTAGAGTCTCTGAACCGTCCGCTCATAGCATAGAGTTGTAAAGGAACCTAGAGTCTCTGAACCGTCCGCTCATAGCATAGAGTTGTAAAGGAACCTAGAGTCTCTGAAGCGTCCGCTCATAGCATAGAGATGTAAAGGAACCTAGAGTCTCTGAACCGTCCGCTCATAGCATAGAGTTGTAAAGGAACCTAGAGTCTCTGAACCGTCCGCTCATAGCATAGAGACGTAAAGGAACCTAGAGTCTCTGAACCGTCCGCTCATAGCATTTCAGTTTGAGTTTCAAGGTTGGGATGTTCGTCTCAAGCTTTGAGACGTGTGTACTTATCCTCTCTGGTCACGCAGCTTCCTTCCACTTAGTTTGGTTTCTGTATCCTTATCGACGCGTCTCCTCCCCCCCCCACCGGGATCTTATCGACCCGTCTCCTTCCCCACCACCAGGATCAATACGAAGCACAATCTTTTACAGGTGTTTTCGTTTGGGGCCTCGTGTGGAGCAGTGTTTGAGAATTCGTCGACTAAATGTTCGTCAACTGCCTTTTTTTCCCCACTGACGAAAACTAAATGGAAACTTAAAGAAAACTAAGCCATGAGGACTAAAACTATGACTAGATATACTGACAAGTTCGTCACAACAAATAAAAACTAGGTTAAATGTTAGGAAGGGACTAGTTGCGGACGTAGAATACGCACATCGACAGGCTGGGTGCTGGACTGATGCATAGTTAAAGAGCGTCATAAGCATGCGCCCTTCCTGCGCTGGAAGTAGCAGATCTACAAGTCATCTACCCATCGCAATGCACAGTACTTTGGGCTTGTACATCTGTGTTTTTCCCCGCAGTTTAGTTGAATTATATCGATTCACAACTTTAGGACCACTAGGCTACTACTATATTCGGTGATATATTTCGGCTTATTTGAGCCGAAACCAAATAGACCGAAAATATTTTTTTTTGCCATTTTCGGCCGAATATTTTCGGTAGACGAATTTTCGGTGCATCCCTAACGGTTTGTCTCTCTCTCTCTCTCTCCCCCTCCTCCCTCTCTCTCCCCCTCCTCCCCTCTCTCTCCCCCTCCTCCCTCTCTCTCCCCCTCCTCCCTCTCTCTCCCCCTCCTCCCCTCTCTCTCCCCCTCCTCCCTCTCTCTCCCCCTCCTCCCTCTCTCTCCCCCTCCTCTCTCTCCCCCTCCTCCCCCTCCTCCCCCCTCTCTCCCCCTCTGACCCCCAGATCCGACCTCACATCTCCACCCTGAGGAAGTACACGTACGGCAAACACATTCTGGCCAAGCTGGAGAAATACTACATGAAGAATGGCGTTGACCTGGGGCCTCTGTGTGGCCCCCCCAACGGCATCATGTAAAACCTGGGGGCCTCTGTGTGGCCCCCCCAACAACGGCATCATGTAAAACCTGGGGGCCGCTGTGTGGCCCCCCCAACAACGGCATCATGTAAAAAAAAAAGAGAAAACTCAAACGGAATACCCAATTAAATCATGTCTTTACTACCCAAATACTGTATATATATTTATATACAAAATGTATACAGTATGCCCCCACCTCCCCTATATATATATACCCTTCCCAACACTTACAGTATGGTCAACACATCGACGATTCTCTGAACACTTGACCCCTTGACCCCACATAACCGCCAACCACCGCCAGTTCCCACAGGGAGGGAGGGAGGAGGGAGGAGGAGCCCAACCTGGCAACCTAAAAAAAGAAAAACCCTCGCGAAAAATACAGGCAGCCTTTTGGTTGAGTTTTAGCCTCCCCCTCCCCTCCCTCCCCCTCCCCCCCCCCCCCCTCCTGGGGTTGGGGAGGGGAGGGGCGGAGGGGAGGGGAGGGGGGTGGGGTGGTGAGGGGAGGGGGTGAGAGACCCCCCCCCCCCCCCCCCAAACAAACACACTCTTCTCCTTCCACTCACTGACACTTTTTTGTCATTTTTCGTCGTTTTGAATAAACTTAGAAAAAAAACCATTTCACTTTTTTGCTACTGCTGCACATACACACACACACACACATACACACACACACACACACTACAAGTATGCACATACATATTGTATACACAACAAGGCCTCTCTGTCGCCAGAGTTATCTATCTACCACTATGATATTGAGAAAGTTATTTAATTTGTTCCCACATCATAGACAGACACACGCGAGCGCACGCACACACACACACACACACACACACAACACACACACTGCGCACGCCATCGGCTAACCAGCAGACAGATCATTTAGCATGGGAGATTAGTTTTTTCTGGTCTTGCTTCTATAAATATAAAAGTGTATACTTGGTGTAGACCTTTGCATATATATATATATATATATATATAAATATATATATAAAACTTTGTAGTTTTTTCTGGTTTTTGATGTTGAATCTGTATCTATAATGTATCCTAGTTCTAGTGACCACATACTTCTGACTGTATAATTGTACATTTGTAAACCCTTGTAATGTAAAAGTGCTTTACCACCGTTTTTTGGTATGAGATGAAAAAAGACGAAAAAAAGGCGAAAAAAAATATAAACTTCACTGAGGCGGGATAAAAAATACAAAAAAAAAAAAAACATCTTTAGAAGGAAAAAAAAAAAAAAGAACCCTGTGCATTTCAGTGTATATTCTCACCCCCTTGGTTGTGACATATGAGTTGTTGTATATTGTAAATTGTAATATCAATTTTTTTTGTTTTTTTTTTTGGGTTTTTTTTTTTTGGTTTTTGAAAATGCCCTTTCTATACAGCGTAGTACTTGTACAAAGATCCGCCATTGCTCGGTTTTATCTTTATCTCGGTCGCGGCTTAAATTAAAAAGAGGTTGATTTCTTTTTTTTTGTTTTGTTGTTCTCTCTCTCTCTCCTGGCGACTCTTTCCCCGATTTAGAAAACGTTTACGTTTGAGCTTGATTTCTTACTTTGGTCACACGTCGAGTCGGGGTGTCGCGTCGTAACTGAAAATATCCCCGATATCCCAACAACCTTTTTACAATATTATTTTGCTAAGCTTGTAGATCGTCTTTTTTGCGGCGGCGCGCGACACGCGACCAGGTACAAAAAATCACCATGTCTTGAGTCTCTCCTCCTCATTGACGCTTCCTTTTTGGACTCTTTTCTCCTCTTTTTTTTTTTGTTTTTAGTTATTTTTATAAGAAGAATGATGATTTTACCCTTCTCGCAAAGTGCGTACGTCGTGGATGTGTGCGTGTTCAGAGGGGGGGGGGGGGGGGGTGGTAGGATTGCGCTCGCTTGGAGAAATTTGTCCACAGGTCGGGAGTCGGGACCGTTCCCCCCCCCCCCCCCCCCCCAATCCCGCCTGCGCAGCGCTCCACGTTTTGATGAAGTGGCGCTCTTTTTCAGAAGGGGTGGGGGTGTGGGGGGGTGGAAAAATGAAAACATTGTACAGAGGAGCCTTTTTTTTTGTGTGTATTCTTTTGGCATTTCTCTAGTGCTATAAGTGCTGTATCATAACTGTCATACTGTCCTCTTTTTTGGGTGTGAGGCCACGCCCCCCCCACGCCACGCCACGGCACCATGTACATTTTTTTGGAAAAAGCAGCCTTGTGTATATTTACTACTCGGAGCACACACTGTAACCATATGTGTATAGTTAACAGAAAACCTGTGTATGCTTCTTGCCTGGGCAACTATTTTTTGTAACTCCTGTTGTAGATTGTCTCTCTCTAAACAATTGTGTGATTTATTTTGAAACAAAAAACCTGAACAAAAAAAATCTTTCAAAATTTCACCGTTGTCTCGAGTGGAGTGATTTTAAATTTTGTGTGATTTTAATTATGCATCTTGTTGTGAATATGAAGGTTTTTATTTTGTGTGTGTGTGTGTGTGTGTGTGTGTGTGTGTGTGTGAGTGTGAGAGTGAGAGAGACTGACCTCGATAGTAGTGCTGATCTTGGCAGTAAATTTGGATTTTTAGTTTTAGTCATGGTCTATTGAATAGTTTTAATTTAGTCACATGTGCATCTGCTATTTTCAGAAATGCAACCAAGTGTGAAATGACTTGTAAAATTATACTGGAACTCTTGTCCACTAGTCTCTATAACTAACACTTTAGTGTAGTTTTTAGTGTAATGTGTTGATGAAATTGTCAATATATTTATTTTTAGGGGCACGGTGGCACAGTTGGTAGTGCTGTCACCTCACAGCTAGAAGATCCTGGGTTCGATTCCCGCTCGGGACGCTGTGGGCGCTGGCGGCGTGTTCCCTCCTCTGCGTCATCAGTGCCCATACCCGAGGCGGGGTTGGCGAAAGGGCCTTTCTGTGTGGAGTTTGCAGGTTCTCCCCGTGTCCCCTAGGGTAGGTACCCTCGCATGTTCTCCCCGTGTCCCCTAGGGTAGGTACCCTCACAAAAACATGCAGTAATCCTGGTCTCTAAACTGCCTCCCCCTGGCCAGCCGGGGCGCCTGATGGAGGGGAAAGGAACTGGTTGGAATAACGCGTTCCTTCCACGCGCTATACGTCCAACCAGGGAAACTCCCCCCTGTCAGGTGTAAAAGGAGCAACTTGGACACTCGGGCATGAAGGAAGCATGAGTTAAGTCCGTTGCTCTCCCCAGGTTGGTGGAGGGTGTGTAGAGCCCAGGATCACAGTAGATGATTGGCACAGGGGTGAAAAATGGGTTACAAAATCATGGGTTAAAAAATATATATAAAAAAAAAGGAAGCTGGTAATGAAGTTATCACTCAATTCATTACGCTTCAGATGACGGGCCAGTCGTTCTGCTGTGTGTAGAGTAGAGTAGACGGCAGACGGGTCAGTCATTCTGCTGTGTGTAGAGTAGAGTAGACGGCAGACGGGTCAGTCATTCTGCTGTGTGTAGAGTAGAGTAGACGGCAGACGGGTCAGTCATTCTGCTGTGTGTAGAGTAGAGTAGACGGCAGACGGGTCAGTCATTCTGCTGTGTGTAGAGTAGAGTAGACGGCAGACGGGCCAGTCGTTCTGCTGTGTGTAGAGTAGAGTAGACGGCAGACGGGCCAGTCGTTCTGCTGTGTGTAGAGTAGAGTAGACGGCAGACGGGTCAGTCGTTCTGCTGTGTGTAGAGTAGAGTAGACGGCAGACGGGTCTCGGGTCTGTGTGTAGAGTAGAGTAGACGGCAGACGGGTCTCGGGTCTGTGTGTAGAGTAGAGTAGACGGCAGACGGGTCTCGGGTCTGTGTGTAGAGTAGAGTAGACGGCAGACGGGTCTCGGGTCTGTGTGTAGAGTAGAGTAGACGGCAGACGGGTCTCGGGTCTGTGTGTAGAGTAGAGTAGACGGCAGACGGGTCTCGGGTCTGTGTGTAGAGTAGAGTAGACGGCAGACGGGTCTCGGGTCTGTGTGTAGAGTAGAGTAGACGGCAGACGGGTCTCGGGTCTGTGTGTAGAGTAGAGTAGACGGCAGACGGGTCTCGGGTCTGTGTGTAGAGTAGAGTAGACGGCAGACGGGTCTCGGGTCTGTGTGTAGAGTAGAGTAGACGGCAGACGGGTCTCGGGTCTGTGTGTAGAGTAGAGTAGACGGCAGACGGGTCTCGGGTCTGTGTGTAGAGTAGAGTAGACGGCAGACGGGTCTCGGGTCTGTGTGTAGAGTAGAGTAGACGGCAGACGGGTCTCGGGTCTGTGTGTAGAGTAGAGTAGACGGCAGACGGGTCTGCTGTGTGTAGAGTAGAGTAGACGGCAGACGGGTCTCTGCTGTGTGTAGAGTAGAGTAGACGGCAGACGGGTCTCGGGTCTGTGTGTAGAGTAGAGTAGACGGCAGACGGGTCTCGGGTCTGTGTGTAGAGTAGAGTAGACGGCAGACGGGTCTCGGGTCTGTGTGTAGAGTAGAGTAGACGGCAGACGGGTCTCGGGTCTGTGTGTAGAGTAGAGTAGACGGCAGACGGGTCTCGGGTCTGTGTGTAGAGTAGAGTAGACGGCAGACGGGTCTCGGGTCTGTGTGTAGAGTAGAGTAGACGGCAGACGGGTCTCGGGTCTGTGTGTAGAGTAGAGTAGACGGCAGACGGGTCTCGGGTCTGTGTGTAGAGTAGAGTAGACGGCAGACGGGTCTCGGGTCTGTGTGTAGAGTAGAGTAGACGGCAGACGGGTCTGCTGTGTGTAGAGTAGAGTAGACGGCAGACGGGTCATTCTGCTGTGTGTAGAGTAGAGTAGACGGCAGACGGGTCTCGTTCTGCTGTGTGTAGAGTAGAGTAGACGGCAGACGGGTCTCTGCTGTGTGTAGAGTAGAGTAGACGGCAGACGGGTCTCGTTCTGCTGTGTGTAGAGTAGAGTAGACGGCAGACGGGTCTCTGCTGTGTGTAGAGTAGAGTAGACGGCAGACGGGTCTCGTTCTGCTGTGTGTAGAGTAGAGTAGACGGCAGACGGGTCTCGGGTCTGTGTGTAGAGTAGAGTAGACGGCAGGCGGGTCTCGGGTCTGTGTGTAGAGTAGAGTAGACGGCAGGCGGGTCTCGGGTCTGTGTGTAGAGTAGAGTAGACGGCAGACGGGTCTCGGGTCTGTGTGTAGAGTAGAGTAGACGGCAGACGGGTCTCGGGTCTGTGTGTAGAGTAGAGTAGACGGCAGACGGGTCTCGGGTCTGTGTGTAGAGTAGAGTAGACGGCAGACGGGTCTCGTCTGTGTGTAGAGTAGAGTAGACGGCAGACGGGTCTCGTCTGTGTGTAGAGTAGAGTAGACGGCAGACGGGTCTCGTCTGTGTGTAGAGTAGAGTAGACGGCAGACGGGTCTCGTCTGTGTGTAGAGTAGAGTAGACGGCAGACGGGTCTCGTCTGTGTGTAGAGTAGAGTAGACGGCAGACGGGTCTCGTCTGTGTGTAGAGTAGAGTAGACGGCAGACGGGTCTCGTCTGTGTGTAGAGTAGAGTAGACGGCAGACGGGTCTCGTCTGTGTGTAGAGTAGAGTAGACGGCAGACGGGTCTCGTCTGTGTGTAGAGTAGAGTAGACGGCAGACGGGTCTCGTCTGTGTGTAGAGTAGAGTAGACGGCAGACGGGTCTCGTCTGTGTGTAGAGTAGAGTAGACGGCAGACGGGTCTCGTCTGTGTGTAGAGTAGAGTAGACGGCAGACGGGTCTCGTCTGTGTGTAGAGTAGAGTAGACGGCAGACGGGTCTCGTCTGTGTGTAGAGTAGAGTAGACGGCAGACGGGTCTCGTCTGTGTGTAGAGTAGAGTAGACGGCAGACGGGTCTCGTCTGTGTGTAGAGTAGAGTAGACGGCAGACGGGTCTCGTCTGTGTGTAGAGTAGAGTAGACGGCAGACGGGTCTCGTCTGTGTGTAGAGTAGAGTAGACGGCAGACGGGTCTCGTCTGTGTGTAGAGTAGAGTAGACGGCAGACGGGTCTCGTCTGTGTGTAGAGTAGAGTAGACGGCAGACGGGTCTCGTCTGTGTGTAGAGTAGAGTAGACGGCAGACGGGTCTCGTCTGTGTGTAGAGTAGAGTAGACGGCAGACGGGTCTCGTCTGTGTGTAGAGTAGAGTAGACGGCAGACGGGTCTCGTCTGTGTGTAGAGTAGAGTAGACGGCAGACGGGTCTCGTCTGTGTGTAGAGTAGAGTAGACGGCAGACGGGTCTCGTCTGTGTGTAGAGTAGAGTAGACGGCAGACGGGTCTCGTCTGTGTGTAGAGTAGAGTAGACGGCAGACGGGTCTCGTCTGTGTGTAGAGTAGAGTAGACGGCAGACGGGTCTCGTCTGTGTGTAGAGTAGAGTAGACGGCAGACGGGTCTCGTCTGTGTGTAGAGTAGAGTAGACGGCAGACGGGTCTCGTCTGTGTGTAGAGTAGAGTAGACGGCAGGCGGGTCTCGGTCTCTGTGTGTAGAGTAGAGTAGACGGCAGACGGGTCTCGGTCTCTGTGTGTAGAGTAGAGTAGACGGCAGACGGGTCTCGGTCTCTGTGTGTAGAGTAGAGTAGACGGCAGGCGGGTCTCTGCTGTGTGTAGAGTAGAGTAGACGGCAGACGGGTCTGCTGTGTGTAGAGTAGAGTAGACGGCAGGCGGGTCTCTGCTGTGTGTAGAGTAGAGTAGACGGCAGACGGGTCTGCTGTGTGTAGAGTAGAGTAGACGGCAGACGGGTCTCGGTCTCTGTGTGTAGAGTAGAGTAGACGGCAGACGGGTCTCGGTCTCTGTGTGTAGAGTAGAGTAGACGGCAGGCGGGTCTCTGCTGTGTGTAGAGTAGAGTAGACGGCAGACGGGTCTGCTGTGTGTAGAGTAGAGTAGACGGCAGACGGGTCTGTGCTGTGTGTAGAGTAGAGTAGACGGCAGACGGGTCTCTGCTGTGTGTAGAGTAGAGTAGACGGCAGACGGGTCTCTGCTGTGTGTAGAGTAGAGTAGACGGCAGACGGGTCTCTGCTGTGTGTAGAGTAGAGTAGACGGCAGACGGGTCTCTGCTGTGTGTAGAGTAGAGTAGACGGCAGACGGGTCTCTGCTGTGTGTAGAGTAGAGTAGAGTAGACGGCAGACGGGTCTCTGCTGTGTGTAGAGTAGAGTAGACGGCAGACGGGTCTCTGCTGTGTGTAGAGTAGAGTAGACGGCAGACGGGTCTCTGCTGTGTGTAGAGTAGAGTAGAGTAGACGGCAGACGGGTCTCTGCTGTGTGTAGAGTAGAGTAGAGTAGACGGCAGACGGGTCTCTGCTGTGTGTAGAGTAGAGTAGACGGCAGACGGGTCTCTGCTGTGTGTAGAGTAGAGTAGACGGCAGACGGGTCTCTGCTGTGTGTAGAGTAGAGTAGACGGCAGACGGGTCTCTGCTGTGTGTAGAGTAGAGTAGACGGCAGACGGGTCTCTGCTGTGTGTAGAGTAGAGTAGACGGCAGACGGGTCTCTGCTGTGTGTAGAGTAGAGTAGACGGCAGACGGGTCTCTGCTGTGTGTAGAGTAGAGTAGACGGCAGACGGGTCTCTGCTGTGTGTAGAGTAGAGTAGAGTAGACGGCAGACGGGTCTCTGCTGTGTGTAGAGTAGAGTAGAGTAGACGGCAGACGGGTCTCTGCTGTGTGTAGAGTAGAGTAGAGTAGACGGCAGACGGGTCTCTGCTGTGTGTAGAGTAGAGTAGACGGCAGACGGGTCTCTGCTGTGTGTAGAGTAGAGTAGACGGCAGACGGGTCTCTGCTGTGTGTAGAGTAGAGTAGAGTAGACGGCAGACGGGTCTCTGCTGTGTGTAGAGTAGAGTAGAGTAGACGGCAGACGGGTCTCTGCTGTGTGTAGAGTAGAGTAGACGGCAGACGGGTCTCTGCTGTGTGTAGAGTAGAGTAGACGGCAGACGGGTCTCGGGTCTGTGTGTAGAGTAGAGTAGACGGCAGACGGGTCTCGGGTCTGTGTGTAGAGTAGAGTAGACGGCAGACGGGTCTCTGCTGTGTGTAGAGTAGAGTAGACGGCAGACGGGTCTCTGCTGTGTGTAGAGTAGAGTAGACGGCAGACGGGTCTCTGCTGTGTGTAGAGTAGAGTAGACGGCAGACGGGTCTCTGCTGTGTGTAGAGTAGAGTAGACGGCAGACGGGTCTCTGCTGTGTGTAGAGTAGAGTAGACGGCAGACGGGTCTCTGCTGTGTGTAGAGTAGAGTAGACGGCAGACGGGTCTCTGCTGTGTGTAGAGTAGAGTAGACGGCAGACGGGCCAGTCATTCTGCTGTGTGTAGAGTAGAGTAGACGGCAGACGGGTCTCTGCTGTGTGTAGAGTAGAGTAGACGGCAGACGGGTCTCGTCTGTGTGTAGAGTAGAGTAGACGGCAGACGGGTCTCTGCTGTGTGTAGAGTAGAGTAGACGGCAGACGGGTCTCTGCTGTGTGTAGAGTAGAGTAGACGGCAGACGGGTCAGTCATTCTGCTGTGTGTAGAGTAGAGTAGACGGCAGACGGGTCTCTGCTGTGTGTAGAGTAGAGTAGACGGCAGACGGGTCTCTGTGTGTAGAGTAGAGTAGACGGCAGACGGGTCTCTGCTGTGTGTAGAGTAGAGTAGACGGCAGACGGGTCTCTGCTGTGTGTAGAGTAGAGTAGACGGCAGACGGGTCTCTGTGTGTAGAGTAGACGGCAGACGGGTCTCTGCTGTGTGTAGAGTAGAGTAGACGGCAGACGGGTCAGTCGTTCTGCTGTGTGTAGAGTAGACGGCAGACGGGTCTCGGGTCTGTGTGTAGAGTAGAGTAGACGGCAGACGGGTCTCGTCTGTGTGTAGAGTAGAGTAGACGGCAGACGGGTCTCTGCTGTGTGTAGAGTAGAGTAGACGGCAGACGGGTCTCTGCTGTGTGTAGAGTAGAGCAGACGGCAGACGGGTCTCTGCTGTGTGTAGAGTAGAGTAGACGGCAGACGGGTCTCTCTGTGTGTAGAGTAGAGTAGACGGCAGACGGGTCTCTGCTGTGTGTAGAGTAGAGTAGACGGCAGACGGGTCTCTGCTGTGTGTAGAGTAGAGCAGACGGCAGACGGGTCTCTGCTGTGTGTAGAGTAGAGTAGACGGCAGACGGGTCTCTCTGTGTGTAGAGTAGAGTAGACGGCAGACGGGTCTCTCTGTGTGTAGAGTAGAGCAGACGGCAGACGGGTCTCTGCTGTGTGTAGAGTAGAGCAGACGGCAGACGGGTCTCTGCTGTGTGTAGAGTAGAGCAGACGGCAGACGGGTCTCTCTGTGTGTAGAGTAGAGTAGACGGGTCTGCTGTGTGTAGAGTAGAGCAGACGGCAGACGGGTCTCTGCTGTGTGTAGAGTAGAGCAGACGGCAGACGGGTCTCTGCTGTGTGTAGAGTAGAGCAGACGGCAGACGGGTCTCTCTGTGTGTAGAGTAGAGTAGACGGGTCTGCTGTGTGTAGAGTAGAGCAGACGGCAGACGGGTCTCTCTGTGTGTAGAGTAGAGTAGACGGGTCTGCTGTGTGTAGAGTAGAGCAGACGGCAGACGGGTCTGCTGTGTGTAGAGTAGAGTAGACGGCAGACGGGTCTCTGCTGTGTGTAGAGTAGAGTAGACGGCAGACGGGTCTCGTCTGTGTGTAGAGTAGAGTAGACGGCAGACGGGTCTCTGCTGTGTGTAGAGTAGAGTAGACGGCAGACGGGTCAGTCATTCTGCTGTGTGTAGAGTAGAGTAGACGGCAGACGGGTCTCTGCTGTGTGTAGAGTAGAGTAGACGGCAGACGGGTCTCTGTGTGTAGAGTAGAGTAGACGGCAGACGGGTCTCTGCTGTGTGTAGAGTAGAGTAGACGGCAGACGGGTCTCTGCTGTGTGTAGAGTAGAGTAGACGGCAGACGGGTCTCTGTGTGTAGAGTAGACGGCAGACGGGTCTCTGCTGTGTGTAGAGTAGAGTAGACGGCAGACGGGTCAGTCGTTCTGCTGTGTGTAGAGTAGACGGCAGACGGGTCTCGGGTCTGTGTGTAGAGTAGAGTAGACGGCAGACGGGTCTCGTCTGTGTGTAGAGTAGAGTAGACGGCAGACGGGTCTCTGCTGTGTGTAGAGTAGAGTAGACGGCAGACGGGTCTCTGCTGTGTGTAGAGTAGAGCAGACGGCAGACGGGTCTCTGCTGTGTGTAGAGTAGAGTAGACGGCAGACGGGTCTCTCTGTGTGTAGAGTAGAGTAGACGGCAGACGGGTCTCTGCTGTGTGTAGAGTAGAGTAGACGGCAGACGGGTCTCTGCTGTGTGTAGAGTAGAGCAGACGGCAGACGGGTCTCTGCTGTGTGTAGAGTAGAGTAGACGGCAGACGGGTCTCTCTGTGTGTAGAGTAGAGTAGACGGCAGACGGGTCTCTCTGTGTGTAGAGTAGAGCAGACGGCAGACGGGTCTCTGCTGTGTGTAGAGTAGAGCAGACGGCAGACGGGTCTCTGCTGTGTGTAGAGTAGAGCAGACGGCAGACGGGTCTCTCTGTGTGTAGAGTAGAGTAGACGGGTCTGCTGTGTGTAGAGTAGAGCAGACGGCAGACGGGTCTCTGCTGTGTGTAGAGTAGAGCAGACGGCAGACGGGTCTCTGCTGTGTGTAGAGTAGAGCAGACGGCAGACGGGTCTCTCTGTGTGTAGAGTAGAGTAGACGGGTCTGCTGTGTGTAGAGTAGAGCAGACGGCAGACGGGTCTCTCTGTGTGTAGAGTAGAGTAGACGGGTCTGCTGTGTGTAGAGTAGAGCAGACGGCAGACGGGTCTGCTGTGTGTAGAGTAGAGTAGACGGCAGACGGGTCTCTGCTGTGTGTAGAGTAGAGTAGACGGCAGACGGGTCTCGTCTGTGTGTAGAGTAGAGTAGACGGCAGACGGGTCTCTGCTGTGTGTAGAGTAGAGTAGACGGCAGACGGGTCTCTGCTGTGTGTAGAGTAGAGTAGACGGCAGACGGGTCTCATTCTGCTGTGTGTAGAGTAGAGTAGACGGCAGACGGGTCATTCTGCTGTGTGTAGAGTAGAGTAGACGGCAGACGGGTCATTCTGCTGTGTGTAGAGTAGAGTAGACGGCAGACGGGTCTCATTCTGCTGTGTGTAGAGTAGAGTAGACGGCAGACGGGTCTCTGCTGTGTGTAGAGTAGAGTAGACGGCAGACGGGTCTCATTCTGCTGTGTGTAGAGTAGAGTAGACGGCAGACGGGTCTCATTCTGCTGTGTGTAGAGTAGAGTAGACGGCAGACGGGTCTCTGCTGTGTGTAGAGTAGAGTAGACGGCAGACGGGTCTCGTTCTGCTGTGTGTAGAGTAGAGTAGACGGCAGACGGGTCTCTGCTGTGTGTAGAGTAGAGTAGACGGCAGACGGGTCTCGGCTGTGTGTAGAGTAGAGTAGACGGCAGACGGGTCTCTGCTGTGTGTAGAGTAGAGTAGACGGCAGACGGGTCTGCTGTGTGTAGAGTAGAGTAGACGGCAGACGGGTCTGCTGTGTGTAGAGTAGAGTAGACGGCAGACGGGTCTGCTGTGTGTAGAGTAGAGTAGACGGCAGACGGGTCTCTGCTGTGTGTAGAGTAGAGTAGACGGCAGACGGGTCTGCTGTGTGTAGAGTAGAGTAGACGGCAGACGGGTCTGCTGTGTGTAGAGTAGAGTAGACGGCAGACGGGTCTGCTGTGTGTAGAGTAGAGTAGACGGCAGACGGGTCTCTGCTGTGTGTAGAGTAGAGTAGACGGCAGACGGGTCTCTGCTGTGTGTAGAGTAGAGTAGACGGCAGACGGGTCTCTGCTGTGTGTAGAGTAGAGTAGACGGCAGACGGGTCTCTCTGTGTGTAGAGTAGAGTAGACGGCAGACGGGTCTGCTGTGTGTAGAGTAGAGTAGACGGCAGACGGGTCTCTGCTGTGTGTAGAGTAGAGTAGACGGCAGACGGGTCTCTGCTGTGTGTAGAGTAGAGTAGACGGCAGACGGGTCTCTGCTGTGTGTAGAGTAGAGTAGACGGCAGACGGGTCTCTGCTGTGTGTAGAGTAGAGTAGACGGCAGACGGGTCTCTGCTGTGTGTAGAGTAGAGTAGACGGCAGACGGGTCTCGGTCTCTGTGTGTAGAGTAGAGTAGACGGCAGGCGGGTCTCTGCTGTGTGTAGAGTAGAGTAGACGGCAGACGGGTCTGCTGTGTGTAGAGTAGAGTAGACGGCAGACGGGTCTCTGCTGTGTGTAGAGTAGAGTAGACGGCAGACGGGTCTGCTGTGTGTAGAGTAGAGTAGACGGCAGACGGGTCTCTGCTGTGTGTAGAGTAGAGTAGACGGCAGACGGGTCTGCTGTGTGTAGAGTAGAGTAGACGGCAGACGGGTCTCTGCTGTGTGTAGAGTAGAGTAGAGTAGAGTAGAGTAGACGGCAGACGGGTCTCTGCTGTGTGTAGAGTAGAGTAGAGTAGAGTAGAGTAGACGGCAGACGGGTCTCTGCTGTGTGTAGAGTAGAGTAGAGTAGAGTAGAGTAGACGGCAGACGGGTCTCATTCTGCTGTGTGTAGAGTAGACGGCAGACGGGTCTCTGCTGTGTGTAGAGTAGAGTAGACGGTGTAGAGTAGAGTAGAGCAGACGGCAGACGGGTCTCATTCTGCTGTGTGTAGAGTAGACGGCAGACGGGTCTCTGCTGTGTGTAGAGTAGAGTAGACGGTGTAGAGTAGAGTAGAGCAGACGGCAGACGGGTCTCTGCTGTGTGTAGAGTAGAGTAGACGGCAGACGGGTCTGCTGTGTGTAGAGTAGAGTAGACGGCAGACGGGTCTCTGCTGTGTGTAGAGTAGAGTAGACGGCAGACGGGTCTCTGCTGTGTGTAGAGTAGAGTAGACGGCAGACGGGTCTCTGCTGTGTGTAGAGTAGAGTAGACGGCAGACGGGTCTCTGCTGTGTGTAGAGTAGAGTAGACGGCAGACGGGTCTCTGCTGTGTGTAGAGTAGAGTAGACGGCAGACGGGTCTCTGCTGTGTGTAGAGTAGAGTAGACGGCAGACGGGTCTCTGCTGTGTGTAGAGTAGAGTAGACGGCAGACGGGTCTCTGCTGTGTGTAGAGTAGAGTAGACGGCAGACGGGTCTCTGCTGTGTGTAGAGTAGAGTAGACGGCAGACGGGTCTGCTGTGTGTAGAGTAGAGTAGACGGCAGACGGGTCTCTGCTGTGTGTAGAGTAGAGTAGAGTAGAGTAGAGTAGACGGCAGACGGGTCTCTGCTGTGTGTAGAGTAGAGTAGAGTAGAGTAGAGTAGACGGCAGACGGGTCTCTGCTGTGTGTAGAGTAGAGTAGAGTAGAGTAGAGTAGACGGCAGACGGGTCTCATTCTGCTGTGTGTAGAGTAGACGGCAGACGGGTCTCTGCTGTGTGTAGAGTAGAGTAGACGGTGTAGAGTAGAGTAGAGCAGACGGCAGACGGGTCTCATTCTGCTGTGTGTAGAGTAGACGGCAGACGGGTCTCTGCTGTGTGTAGAGTAGAGTAGACGGTGTAGAGTAGAGTAGAGCAGACGGCAGACGGGTCTCTGCTGTGTGTAGAGTAGAGTAGACGGCAGACGGGTCTGCTGTGTGTAGAGTAGAGTAGACGGCAGACGGGTCTCTGCTGTGTGTAGAGTAGAGTAGACGGCAGACGGGTCTCTGCTGTGTGTAGAGTAGAGTAGACGGCAGACGGGTCTCTGCTGTGTGTAGAGTAGAGTAGACGGCAGACGGGTCTCTGCTGTGTGTAGAGTAGAGTAGACGGCAGACGGGTCTCTGCTGTGTGTAGAGTAGAGTAGACGGCAGACGGGTCTCTGCTGTGTGTAGAGTAGAGTAGACGGCAGACGGGTCTCTGCTGTGTGTAGAGTAGAGTAGACGGCAGACGGGTCTCTGCTGTGTGTAGAGTAGAGTAGACGGCAGACGGGTCTCTGCTGTGTGTAGAGTAGAGCAGACGGCAGACGGGTCTCTCTGTGTGTAGAGTAGAGTAGAGTAGACGGTCTCTGCTGTGTGTAGAGTAGAGTAGACGGCAGACGGGTCTCTGCTGTGTAGAGTAGAGTAGACGGCAGACGGGTCTCTGCTGTGTAGAGTAGAGTAGAGTAGACGGCAGACGGGTCTGCTGTGTGTAGAGTAGAGTAGACGGCAGACGGGTCTGTGCTGTGTGTAGAGTAGAGTAGACGGCAGACGGGTCTGCTGTGTGTAGAGTAGAGTAGACGGCAGACGGGTCTGCTGTGTGTAGAGTAGAGTAGACGGCAGACGGGTCTCTGCTGTGTGTAGAGTAGAGTAGACGGCAGACGGGTCTGTGCTGTGTGTAGAGTAGAGTAGACGGCAGACGGGTC
>NC_137878.1:39789249-39838822 GCF_963924005.1 Protomyctophum bolini | reverse complement strand
CTTTATCTTGTTATTGCGTTCCTCAACCTTGTGCCTCGAGTCTGGTTTGATTACGTTGTTTGTGACATCTTGGCTTATTCTAAAGAGTCAAGGTTTTGCACGGCTGGCTTTTTTTGTTTTGGGAACAGCCTGTTCCTTATGTCTTAACCCCTAACGCTCTTGGGGGCTGGATTTTGCGTGTCTTAAGTACCAGGTCTTATTACTTAACTTGAGTAAACTAAAGACCTGGAGGTGTGATCAATGCCATTTGGCTATTCTGAGTGGCCAAAGAGCATTGACCACGCCTCCAGGTCTTTAGTTTACTCAAGTTAGGGAATAAGACCTGGCACTTAAGACACGCAAAATACAGCCCTTGGTGTTTTAACCCATTCTGACCTGAGATCAGATTCATGCGAGGTTTCCACTGGACACACACTGGTCTGATTATAACCCATTCTGACCTGAGATCAGATTCTAAAAATGTCAGTCGTTTCTTCGATTTTCAAAAATAGCAGACCTACAAGCTCGTATGCTGCGCCCACTCGGTGGCGCGCTATGAGCTTGTAGATCTGCTATTTTTTCAAATAGCTAAAGCATAGCATAATGCTATAAACACCAAAAGGGGGTTCCGCCACCACCAGAATGGGTTTGTAGATCTGCTATTCCCCTTGTAGTTCTCCCAAACGTCTGCATGGGACTCCACCAATCAATGACTGATTGATCCAGAATTCCTCAACATGCCAGTACTGTATGTCTGTCTGTCTTGTGACGTCTAATCCAATATAATTATTATGGCTTAGAACGCACGGCAAAAACAGACGCAGTGCTTTGAAAAGCAGGCGGTGACGCATACTGTATTACTGACCTGCCCCAGTACTGTATGGGTACTGTATGTAATGGCGTCCTGTCAAGTCTTAGCAATGCAGTTACTGTTTTTAAATTGTTTAATAGTTTTATTAGGCCATATACCGTATGCATTGAATTTAGATGTCACCGCCGGTGGTGGATCTCTCTGACGTCTGTCTGGCAACGAGAGACTTATATCTGTAGAGACCATGCTTTTAATTTGAGCTTGTTTATTATTTTTGTCTTATTATTTTTACAGTATAGTTTGTTCAGGACATTTCTGAGCCACCGGGGAGAAGGAGGGTCAACCTTTCTGAGTGTTTTCTTTCTGAGTGTCTTTCGGAGTGCAAACAACCACCCATTAATACATCTGTGTGGAAACACTCACTCACTGGCACTTATTCAGAAACCTCTCTCCCTCTCTCTCTCTCTCTCTCTCTCTCAGTAATGGACGAGCAGCCGATCAATAAAGAAAGTTATTGTAAAATTCACCGCGAAACAAAGGGCATAGTACTGAGTACTGAGTACTGAGTACTGAGTACTCGATGCAATAAGTGTCCTTCAGAGTTGATCAGATGTAAGCAGGAAGTAAGTCATCCCCGTCATATCACAGAGTCTTTGATGCTGCCCCCTCTGGGCAGGGAGGGTGACATCATCGCTGTGACACAGAGACAAACACACACAGACACAAGCGTCTCGTCTGTTCAGCCTAATGATGGTTGGATCACACGCCACGCACGCGGCCACACGCACACAGCCACACGCACACAGCCACACGCACACAGCCACACGCACGCACACAGCCACACGCACACAGCCACACGCACACAGCCACACGCACACGCACACACGCAACACACGCACACGGCCACACCGCACGGCGGCCACACGCGATGTGAATGCATGGCGTGTCTGCCCTTGTCTGTGTCCGTCCGTCCGTCCGTCCGTCCGTGAGAACGTTCCTTGCATGCGTGTGGTGGATGATGTCTGTTTTAATCACACAAAGTGCTCTCTATTTCAAATGAAATGACACAAACGTTCCAGTCATGACAAATCGCTGTAACCCTCTCTCTCTCTCTCCCTCTCTCTCTCTGTGTCTCTATGTCTCTCTCTCTCTCTCTCTGTGTGTCTCTATGTCTCTCTCTCAGGGCCAGACACAGTGGTCTCCCTCCATAGACGACGAAGGTTCGACGAGGGACGAGTTCTATGATGACGAGGACCTGTTCTCGGGCTCGGGCCTCCGGCTGTGAGTTTATTACTGCACACGTGTGTGTGTGTGTGTGTGTGTGTGTGTGTGTGTGTGTGTGTGTGTGTGTGTGTGTGTGTGTGTGTGTGTGTGTGTGACTGTGTGTGTGTGTGTGTGTGTGTGTGTGCGTGTGCGTATGTGTTAGTGTGTGTGTGTGTGTGAGTGTGAGAGTTATTTGATGACGAGGCCCAAAAAAACCCCATATCTCCATAGAGGTCCATGTATTTGGGCCCCAACTTCACCTAGACTGTATTACCTTAATAAACATGGTCATGAATACTTTCTGCTTCAGTCACTATAGTTTAAAGTCTCATTTTTCTCTTGTCATAAATATTCTTTTTGGTAATTTATGGTCCCATTTATTTAAAAAAAAATGACCATAAAGTCGAGTATGTTCTGAGGGGCGTGGCTATACCGTTGCAGTCTATGATCGTAACAACCACCCACCCCCTGCTCGAGTCAAATAAAAACCAACGCCTCGTTGTCTGGGCCAGCAATGGGCCATGAGCTGGGCCCCAAACGGATCTAGAAAGATGGCGATCTTATACGCCCATATCAGACCCGGAGAACCCTCTGTCCATCATTCTTTTACAGTCTATGCGTTCCAACCACCGATCTCCAGACGTCATTGGACTGCCCGGTCTACAGTGCAGGTGTTAGGCAGCTCTGTTTGGAGAGAGAGAACTTTGTCTTTAACCCATTCTGACCTGAGATCAGATTCTAAAAATGTCTATTACATCCTGACAGTTTCATTATTAACCTATTCTGACCTGAGATCAGATTCTAAAAATGTCTTCGATTTTTCAAAAATAGCAGATCTACAACGCTACGAGCTTGTAGGATCTGCTATTTTTAAATAGCTAAAGCACAACATAATGCTAAACACCAAAAGGTGTTCCCGCCCAGAATGGGTTAAAAACAACAAAAAACTTGGTACTTTCTTGACCCAAATAAAGTATAAAAACAGACCCAAGCACCCCCCCCCCCCCCACCCCCACCCACCCGCCCCGAGATTAAGTGATCTGATTTACGGTAATCTCATTATGCCCCGCAGGTCACTTGATCACATGCGCAACATGCCACCGGCAGAGTGCGTGTGTGTTGTGTGTGTGTGTGTGTGTGTGTGTGTGTGTGGTGTGTGTGTGTGTGTGTGGCTGTGGTGGTTGTGTGTGTGTGTGCGGCACATACATGCTCGCCTGGGAACTGGGAAGTCCCCTACCTTAAACCAGAATCACATTTTGTCTAATTCAGCCCTGATATAGCAGGCAGGATTAGAGTCCTGAAGTCGTCTTTGACTGATTTCACTCATTTACAGCCTTGCCCTCAGTGCCCGCATACCTGACTAACCTGACTAAGCGACACTGTTGCGGCGGTTTAAAGGCCGCCGCGAGGAGATAAACAATGAGAGTAAAGAGACGCTTGTATGACGTAATGAATTCAGGTCCATTCCAGCTGTATAAGTTTTACCGTTTATTCAGTCACCACACGTAAGTCACAACAGTTCCCAGGCCTTTAGCTAATAACTATAAACGTGGTTGTTTAAGGTGATAAAAGGTGCGTTTGATACGGTCAACACTAGAAATGTCTTCTCCCACGCTCACCTCCTCTCTCTATCCAACTTCCCTCACCCAAGTGACCAGGTAAACGCATGAAAAGTAGAGTGGCAGCACCCCAGCCCCGGTGACACGCCCCACTACCTGTGCAGTGCCCATACCTTATGTCAATCATAATAGCACATTAGAATGCAAACACATTACGGCTCCTACAGACACCATACATCCATATTCAACCGCTTATCCATAGTCGACAATCTGGCACCCACTTTCAAAACAAATTATGGGTAAATTCTACTCCGTTGCAGTTTTTTTTACATTTATGTTCAATATAATGAACTATTCAATATTCAATTAGGGCTCCATATAGGAGCCAGCACCATGTCTACTATGAAAGCATGTCACAGCATCGAAATATACCCGAACTACAAGCTGACACAAACGCAATCAGAAAAAAGAATCTGAGATAATAAATGTAGTTTTTTTCTAAATCTGATAACGTCGAGGCAGGAATGAATGAATGATTAGTTTATTTCGATCTTTCTCCTTTTTCAGTAGAGACATTACAAATTAAAACTGGTACTTTTAAGGTGATCGAAAAGGCATAGGATGGAAGCTTATAGCTTATCAGGGCCTATCCTTATCACAAAGTATTCAAAGATACTAAAGTATCTTATTAGGGCCTATATCCTTATCACAAAGTATTCCAAGGTACTAATGTATCGTATTAGGGTCTATCCTTATCACAAAGTATTCAAAGATACTAATGTATCTTATTAGTGCCTATATCCTTATCACAAAGTATTCCAAGATACTAACGTGAAATCAAGGACGGCAGGCGGAAATCTTTTCACCTTCCACTTCATTTCCGGGTTGTATCCGTTGCTTGGCAACCTATCGAACCATTCATACGTTGGCGAAAAGAGCGCGACCTATCGTAATCCACCGAAAAGACCACATGACGGAGATCTCTGTCATCGGTGCTGATGGCGTTGGATTAGCCCTTGACGGAGAGATGGCCCACGCCCCCACGCCCCCGCGCCCCATGCCCCTTGTCTCGTGCCGTGCCTGACCGAGGTCAGAAAGAAACTGGTTTGGAACACCGTGTTCCTTCCGCGCGCTACACGACCAACCCGGTGGAAACTCCTTCTTCTATTCCCCCGTCAGGTTTGATGAGAAGCGGCTTGGGACTCCTCCTCATGCATCAAAAGGAAGCATGAGGTCAGTCCGTTGCTCTCCCCAGGTTGGCGAGTGAGGGAGTGTATGTATAGCGCCCTGCAGGATTACATTTGATTCGATAATTGACACTGCTGCTGGGGGTGTGGGGCACTGGGGGGTGGAAAAAAACAGGGTTGCAAAATCGTGGGAGAAAAATTTAAGAGAGAGAAGGGAGAAAAAAAAGAACTTGACGCCACGGAGAGTATTTTCATTTCATAAAAGCAAAAAGGTTAAAGCCTTGCCTGGCCTTATTAAGGAATCACATTTGTCTCCTAATTCAGCCTGATGGTTTTGAGCATGGTGGGTTTTCTGTTACAGGCAGGCAGGCAGCGCGAACAGGACCCTTCCTTATTAACCCATTCTGGCCGGGAACCCCTTTTGGTGTTTTTTAAAGCATTATGTTGTTGAAAAAATAGCAGATCTACAAGCTCGTAGCGCGCCACCGAGAGTGGCGCGCTTACGAGCTTGTAGGTCTGCTATTTTTTGAAAAATCGTGAAAATGTGCCTGAAATCTTTGAATATATATATATTGTTACGGAGCGAGTTTTTAACTCAAATCTTTGCTTCTGGGAAGGACTTCACTGGAAGTGGAACTACATATTGTCAGATGTGGGTCTATTGAAGATTCTGACTTCAAAGTACATCATTTTGTTTTGATTGTATTGCTGTATTCATGTTGTATTGTTCTTTCTGCTTTGGCAATGTAAACGTATGTTTTCTCATGCCAATAAAGCCCTTTGAATTGAAATTGAATTGGGTCGACGGCCAATTACATATCATTTCTGGGGGTCCTTGGCATGAAATATTGAGCACCACTGATACAGAAACACGAGGTTTCGAGTCAGAAAACTGTCTGTTCTTTAGAATCTGATCTCAGGTCAGAATGGCTTAAAGCATGACTCATTGAGGGGGCTATATAGCTATAGCCCCCCTGTGGCTCCGGGGCAGCACTGCGCTAGTGGCAGAGGAGCGAGGCATGCAGCCCTCCCCTAATAAATTACTATTCAGAGCAGGCGAACACCCCCCCCCCCCCTCCCTCCCCCCCCCCCCAGCGCTGATGGGGGCGTAGCGGCAGCTCCAGCAAATTGCTTTATCTCACACTGTGATGCAGAGCCGTCGGAAAACCCAGAGAAAAAAGAAAAAAAAAAACAGGGGGGTCTTATATATCCCATTTAGGCCTGATGTCGAAGAAATAAACTGAAAAAACCTCGTGTTTCCGTATCGGTGGTTCTCAATATTTCATGTCAAGGTACCCCAAAAATTATCTGGTATTTGGTCACCGACCCCCCCATCTGAAAATATGTTGTTCCAGGGACCACCTCCCCCATGAGAAGCAAAGATTTGAGTTAAATGTGTTCGCTCTGAAAGAATATATATTCAAAGATTTGAATTAAAAGCGTTCGCTCTGAAGAATAAATATATTCAAAGATTTCAGGCAACATCTTAACGTATTTTTTTTTCAAAAAATAGCGGACCTACAAAGCTCGTAGCGCGGCACTCGGGTTGGCCGCGCTACAAGCTTGTAGATCTGCTGTTTTTCAACAGCTAAAGCATAACATGATGCTTTAAAAGTAAAACCCCAGAAGGGGGTTCCCTGCCCAGAATGGGTTATAGCAGATAGACAGATTGTGACGAAAGGTTCCGTGCCAACGCTTCCCTTCCCTTCCCCACACTGCCCCCAAACTTGGGGCATTTATTTCCTTCTTTCTTTCTGTTTTTTCCACCACTATGATGTCGTCGGGTCTTCTTAAAACAGAAGCGCTATTGTTTTCCCAGCCATCCATTTTTAGACATCCTCCTCCTCCTTCTCCTCTCGGTTTAGCCCCCTGTTCTCCTGCCAAAAAGCCCTTCTGTCTCCCCCTCGGTCCTGTGTGAAGTTCACTTCATCTGCGTTTTGGAGGAGGAGGAGGAGGGGGGGGGAGGAGGGGGAGGGGGGGGGGGGAGGAGGAGGAGGGGGGAGGAGGAGGAGGAGGAGGGGGGGGAGGAGGGGGAGGAAGGAAAAACTAGGTGTTTGCTATTCAGTACTCTCTCAAGTACTGTACTTTACCATATGGGGTATTTCCAGTGTGGTAAATGGTGCATTTATATAGCGCCTTTATCCAAGGCGCTTTACATAGATTGTGCATTACATTCACACACATTCATACACCGATGGCGGCGGAAGCCATGCAAGGCACCAACCTGCACATCAGGAGCAATTTGGGGTTCAGTGTCTTGCTCAAGGACAGGATAGGACAGGATTCGAACCGCCGACCCATGGATCATTGGACGACCTGAATAATATTCTACATTGAAATATTGATACTTTTCCCACCACTAATTGCTATTTCTCTCTCTCCCTCCCCCTCCCCCCCCTCTCTCCCCCCCTCTCTCTCTCTCTCTCTCTCTCTCCCCCCCTCTCTCTCTCTCTCACTCCCTCCCCTCTCCCTCTCTGTCTCTCTCTCTCTCCCTCTCTCTCTCTCTCTCTCTCTCCCTCCCAGTCCTCCCGGGAGATCTACGTTGAGGCCGACGTCGGCTGGCGGCGGCGGGGGGCGTTGGCCTTCACCACAGAGGAGCCCCTCCCCCTCTCCACCACGCAGGCCACCAGCCCCGCCCCCTCGGCCCCTCCCGCGGCGGAGCCCAGCCCCAACCCGGACCCCGAGCCAGAGCCCGCCGGTGACCCAAACCCCCCAGAGCCCCGTCGTGACCCCCCAAAGCCCCCAACAGACCCCCACCCCGTTGGCCCAAACCACCGCCCAAACCGCCACCACTGTGGGCGTGGTTGTGATGGCGGGCGTCATCACCACGGCCCGCCCGCCACGCCCCCCGCCCCCACGCCCACCGAGGCGGAGGGGGAGAGCGGCGCGGGCTGGGAGCGAGTGCGGGAGATGGAGATGGAGAGAGAGAGGGAGCGCGAGAGGGAGCTGGAGCGGGAACAGGAGAGGGAGCGGGAACGGGAGAGGGAGCGCGAGAGGGAGAGGGAGCGCGTGCGCGAGCTGGAGCGCGAGCGGAGAGAGAGAGAGGGAGCGAGAGAGCGCGAGCGGGAGAGGGAACGCGAGCGGGAGAGAGAGAGAGAGCGCGAGAGAGAGAGGGAGCTGGAGCGCGTCAGGGCCGCGGCGGCGGCCGCTAAGACCACCACGGCCTCGCCACCTCCCACCACCAGCACGGCGGCCTCCACAGCCTCCGGTGACAGCACGGTGACAGCGCCCTCCGGTGGCCTGGATGACCTGGGCGCCGCCGCAGAGGAAGAGGAGGAGGAGGAAGAGGAGGATGTGTACCTCCCTTCCGAGCCCACCTCCTCCTCCTCCTACCCCGAGGGAGACGACGGTGACTCCACCACCGAGGAAGACACGACCGCCGCTACAGAGGTTAGTAGTTATACTTTGTACATATTGATTATTATATATATATATTTTTTTGGTGGCTTTGTTTTGCTTTTTATTGATAGTTTAATACAGTAAGGTAGACATGGAATGGGGAGAGAGATGGGGGGGAGGGGGGTGGGAAGACACACAGCTAAGTTTGTCGGGATCAGGACTCGAACCTGCGGCCAGCCACGGTGCCTGGACCGCTAAGCCGGCCCAGGCCCATATTGATTGTTGATTAGAAGAACATTCATTAGCCACTTCAGGCCTGTATATATACGTTTCGGCCATTTGAAAATAGCCGATCTACAATCTACTAATTTAAAAAAATTCTTATGTGTTTTGAAACTTGAAACGGAACATTCAGAGTAACGAGTTCTTTCTACCTCCTGGTATACGAGTACATGTCGATACAAATACTTCTGTACTTTTTACGTCTATAGGATATTTTGGAATTGCAGACTTTGACTTTGACCACAGAGTATATTTTCACACCCGAGTAGCCAAAAACTAGGGATTCCGCCGATTAATCGATTTTCCGATTAATCGACGGAGTCTCCGAAATCGAAAAATGTAATAGTCAAAATATAGGCTAATAAGTAAGGCTGCATGATATATGGAACATGTACCTTCATCAGAGTGGAGAATATAAGTATAAAATCAAGTTGAGCAAAGCCACTCTTCTCTGCCCTCTCTCTAACAGACACAGTTAACGATCGCTTGTTAAGTGCCTTGCCAGACAGACGATCAGATGAAATGAAGGCAGGTGTAGAGTAGAGTGTAGACTAGTGAACCTGAACATGTTCTCTTTATATCAAGTACTTCATACCAGCCCCTTATGAAACTACTTCTCCCCAAATCCAAATGGATTTCATTTTCCATCCTGAATGGCACTGAGAAGATCTCCACAAAGGTTTACTCATCAAAACGGATTATAAAACTGTAACCATCAAGCATTGCACTCAACATATAATGGTTATGTGACCATGGCATGTGCATAATAATAAAATCTTAAAAGTTTTATCTGATATTGATTAAAAACAAATAATTGAAGGGTGGGTTCAATTAATCGATTATTAATCGGCAGAGCTGTCGACTATTCGATTTGGCTGATGTCACTTTGTGGCATCCCTACCAAAAACGCGTCCATTTGTCGCGACTATACTGCGGCGTAAATTAAATACATTCTCTGAAAATGCACTCTTTCTCCTCCAGACCACCGCCACCGTTACCCAGAAGCCCCCGGGCGGTGGCGGCGGCGACGACAGCAGCACGCAGGAGGCGCCCTCGACGGCCATGCCCGCCGCCCCCTCCACCACCACAACGCTCCGGTCCCGGGGGGTCCCGTTCAGGCCCCGGGTGGTCCCCGCTGCCGTGACGCCGCCGGGTGGAGCCCAGAGGACCACCCGCGCACCGCTGCTCAGCACCACACAGGTGGGGGTCTTTATCTGGGTTTATAGACATGGCAAGGCCCTTGGCCACACGGATGGTACGGATGGTAAAATGGTACAAATAGCCGATCTACAAGCTATCAACGTGTCGATGTAGATTGGCTAGTTGAATGCCCCCCATAAGAGAACGTTTGTACAGCTCTGTGATTTTCAACTATTTTCATTTCACGGAACCTCCAGTTTGACATGCATTAGGCTACGGACCCCCATTTTAATTGGCATTTCTATCTCTGGGACCACCCAATTTATATTGTAAAATCAATGTTAATTTACTCTGAGAGTGTACAAATGGAACCAAATGGACCCATTAGGGTCCGTTGGCTTCCATTTGTACACTCTCTGAGTTACAGACTCAAGACTTAGGGCGCTTTCACACCCAAAGTTCGCTTAGAAGGTCCGGATCAAGGACCAAGGACCAAATATTAGCATTTTGATTTTGGTCCGTTTGGTGTTCACACTGGACTTTGTAAAGCGTACCAAATATGTAAACAAATGACACGTGGACATGTTAAGCGAACCAAATAATGAGGGAAAAAGAACATGAGGGAAATCACTGTCTACAATTTTTGGGGCAACCTTCAGTCACACAGAGAGAGAAAGAGAACAGCAACATGACAGCAACAACTTGCTATTGCATTCATTCTTAATTATTTTATTAGCCAAATAAGAGCAACAGGTGAACAGAGGAGCAGGTGTTTGAACAATAATGTGCTTGCTGCTGATGCATACAATTCACGGAGACGTATAGCCCACAACAACAAGGTATCCCCGATAAAAATGACTTTTCTTCATGTTGTGCACCTTGACCTGATTAGATATGTTATTTCTGCGCATCAAATCGGCAGGCATTTCCATGTCATCTTATGGTTTAAAACTTGAAGGTGGTCAGTTAGTAGGTTATTGAGCTTCAAGTCAGAAAAGCTCCGCTGCAGCTAATTGAGTTGACCTAGTTTTACGTCTTTTGCTATAGTGATGTAATCAATTAATCATTTGGGACCACCTGTGTATAGCTTATTTAACATTGGCTTTGTGCGGCCGTGCGCGACATGGATGATTTTAAATATTTCAAATTCTCTGTCTCTGCGTCTCTCCCATATATGGTTCTCTCCCCCTCATGTGCGCCCCCCCCCCCCACAAACACACACACACACACACACACACACACACACACACACACACACACACACACACACACACACACACACACACACACACACACACACACAAACACAGACAGACAGACAGAAAAAAGTAGGGGACACGAGTTGAAAGGGGACACGAGTTGAAAGAGAAACTCTCGCATGAAGACTCATGCATCGCATGCTTTGTCATAACTTTGCGTGACGGCTGCGCATGCTTAAAATAAACAGATCTACAAGCTTACATCCACGTGTACCATATACCGTACACCCTTCCGTGTCGATAATTATACATCTGTTATTTTTGCGCATGTGAACCTCGTACGCTGCCATTACATTTGCGCTGCGCCTCGACATGCGTCTACTATTAAAATAAAATCAGACTGTCAGCTGTCATATCAATAGTGATCCCCGTAAAAAATACATGCTTTTATAACTAATTATTAATGCAGCCTCACAACTGCCGAAGCCCGACAGCTATTTTGGCTATCGTCCTGCATTTAGTCCTCTATAAAGTCCGAATGCGTTCACACCAGTAACGAACCGCACCGTGGTTCGTTTGGAAGCGAACCGAGTCCGGCCTTTTTTAGCGGACCATGGTTCGTTTCTTTGATCCGCACCAGAGTTCGGATGCATGTTCACACCAACCGAACCAAAGGGGTAAGCGGACCATGGTTCGTTTTAAACGAACCAAACATGTCCGGTGTGAAAGCGCCCTTAGACTCAAGACAAGACTCAGACTTAAAAGGTTGGTTCCAAACGATCATTTAGCTGTGGGACCCCCTTAGCTGGAACTCCCTCAAGGACCCCCTGGGGGCCCCCGGGACCCCACTTTGTGGAACCACTGGTTCATAGAGTCTTTGACTGGTATCTTTGTGTTTCAAAGCAGGGCCCCCCGGTTTTGGTTTTTTAAGTATGATGCACTTTAGGTTCACTCGGCTTTTCCCACATTGTAATTACATCTTGCCGCTCCGCTCTTTAGCGAAGCATACATACATCCATCCAGCATACTGGATGGTTCCAAAACTCTCTCTGAAACACTGGCTTCATTGTGTCCAAAGCTCTCTCTCTCTCTCTCTCTCTCTCTCTCTCTCTCTGGCGATGAGAAGCGCTTTACTCGAGCCACGGAAAGTTTTCCGTTGGTTGGCGTTTGGTTTGGAGCGTGGTCAACGGGCGCCCGTTGGTTGGCGTTTGGTTTGGAGCGTGGTCAACGGGCGCCCGTTGGTTGGCGTTTGGTTTGGAGCGTGGTCAACGGGCGCCCGAGTGGATAGAGAGCGCCTCCAAGAAATACAAATGTAGACAAATGTAGCTTTCCTATCATTATTATTATTATTCTATACTATATTCTGCCTCCTGGCTCCCAAAACAGCTGGAAGGAACTCCTCACTGCAGTCACAGCTGCAGCCTCACTCCCTCCCAATCCTCCGCCGTAATCTGAAGACCCGTGGGACTTTACCCTATAGAGAGGATGCACATGCAGCATGGAGTGATGGAGTTTGGAAGCGCTCGTTGTAAATCACTCAACCGCCCTGCCGTACCACCTGTTTCTAAATGTCACATGATAATGCAGGAGGCAGCGAAATGTTGTGTTGTTGAAAACAAGCACTTCCAAACTCTGACACTTAAATAATAAAATAATCAAATGCAGGTCATTTCTTGACATTTCTCGTTTTTCGTTCAGCTGCAATGTTGGTGAGTTTAACATTGTTTTAATGCAAATCAGACAGGACTTTAATGTTGGTGAGTTTAACATTGTTTTAATGCAAATCAGACAGGACTTTAATGTTGGTGAGTTTAACATTGTTTTAATGCAAGCAGACAGGACTTTAATGTTGGTGAGTTTAACATTGTTTTAATGCAAGCAGACAGGACTTTAATGTTGGTGAGTTTAACATTGTTTTAATGCAATCAGACAGGACTTTAATGTTGGTGAGTTTAACATTGTTTTAATGCAAGCAGACAGGACTTTAATGTTGGTGAGTTTAACATTGTTTTAATGCAAGCAGACAGGACTTTAATGTTGGTGAGTTTAACATTGTTTTAATGCAATCAGACAGGACTTTAATGTTGGTGAGTTTAACATTGTTTAATGCAATCAGACAGGACTTTAATGTTGGTGAGTTTAACATTGTTTTAATGCAAGCAGACAGGACTTTAATGTTGGTGAGTTTAACATTGTTTTAATGCAATCAGACAGGACTTTAATGTTGGTGAGTTTAACGTTGTTTTAATGCAATCAGACAGGACTTTAATGTTGGTGAGTTTAACATTGTTTTAATGCAATCAGACAGGACTTTAATGTTGGTGAGTTTAACGTTGTTTTAATGCAATCAGACAGGACTTTAATGTTGGGGAGTTTAACATTGTTTAATGCAATCAGACAGGACTTTAATGTTGGTGAGTTTAACATTGTTTAATTCAATCAGACGGGACTTTAATGTTGGTGAGTTTAACATTGTTTAATGCAATCAGACAGGACTTTAATGTTGGTGAGTTTAACATTGTTTAATGCAATCAGACAGGACTTTAATGTTGGTGAGTTTAACATTGTTTAATGCAATCAGACAGGACTTTAATGTTGGTGAGTTTAACATTGTTTAATGCAATCAGACAGGACTTTAATGTTGGTGAGTTTAACATTGTTTAATGCAATCAGACAGGACTTTAATGTTGGTGAGTTTAACATTGTTTAATGCAATCAGACAGGACTTTAATGTTGGTGAGTTTAACATTGTTTAATGCAATCAGACAGGACTTTAATGTTGGTGAGTTTAACATTGTTTAATGCAATCAGACAGGACTTTAATGTTGGTGAGTTTAACATTGTTTAATGCAATCAGACAGGACTTTAATGTTGGTGAGTTTAACATTGTTTTAATGCAATCAGACAGGACTTTAATGTTGGTGAGTTTAACATTGTTTTAATGCAATCAGACAGGACTTTAATGTTGGTGAGTTTAACATTGTTTTAATGCAATCAGACAGGACTTTAATGTTGGTGAGTTTAACATTGTTTAATGCAATCAGACAGGACTTTAATGTTGGTGAGTTTAACATTGTTTAATGCAATCAGACAGGACCTATAGAGCGTCACAGTCCCGCCCCCTTTCATGACGACCTGAGACCCAGAAGTGAATTCTCCATTTATTTTCTCCATAGGCTTTTCGAAAAGTAATTTATTTAAAGACGTTTACGCCGCGGACAAAGCCAACTGGAGTTGTGACAAATCATGACAAACAAACACAACATTTTTGGCAGGAAAAAAAAAAAAAAAAGTGTTTTGTTTTCATTATTTGTCACGACTCGAGTTGGCTTTGTACGAGGCTCAAAAGGTCTTTACATAAATACTTTTTTAAATGTCTATGAGGAAAATGAACGGGGAATCATTTCCTGGGCCCTGGTAGGGGGCGGGGACTGCGACGCCCTATAGCGGGGGTGCCCACACGTTTTTGACTTGAGAACTACTTTCAAAATGACCAGCTCAACCAGAGATATCTACCCTACAACAATATTATTAAATGACCAGCTCAACCAGAGATATCTACCCTACAACAATATTATCCCAAAATGACCAGCTCAACCAGAGATACAGTATCTACCCCACAACAATATTACCCCATTGCTGAAAATAGTTTCCAAATGTACCTGAGGGGGCTTTGCAATAGCGACAACGGCACTAAGACAAACACACTTGGAATGGGAAATAGAGGAATTACAATTTACAATTTACAATTTACAATTTAGGCATTTATCAGACGCTCTTAATCCAGAGCGACTTACATTAAGCAAGAACAAAAGCATGGGAATACATCACATAAAAGCATTTATCATGAAACATGCGTAAGCTAAGAAAGTAACAGTGGAATATCTATGTAATGAAACTATACATCTACTATGCTATACATTATGTACTATGGCGTGCTATGACTACATACAATGCACTTATGCTGTCTACAATACATGCTATAAATCTGTATCAAATGCTATCTAAGTCTACAGAAATGCTATCTAAGGGGGTGGGGTAAGTGCTATGGGCCATGATGGAGTCTGAAAAGGTGGGTTTTCAGACTACGGCGGAAGATTGGGAGTGATGCTGCAGTTCTGACTGCCATGGGAAGTGCATTCCACAGTTTTGGAGCCAGAAGGGAGAAGAAGAGAATTAGAAGGCTATAGTAGGATATATATATAACTTTGTAATGATAGGCTACTGACATTAAGTGTGCAACACTGAAAACAAAGTATTGCTTTGTGGGTTTGAGCTGACAACCCTAAACCTTTTTGATGTCGATCAAATCAATCAAGTCAACTTAATTCAAGTGGCATATTATGCCAAACGACCGCTTAGCAGTGTTTCATGGACAATAAATAGCAGCGCCCTGACTCTGTTTCACCAGAAGGGAACAGAGCCTTCGTTATAGTATCCGCCGTAACACCTGTGAAGGAAGTAGGGAAAATAAGTTCTTTCTAAATTTGGCGTGTGAACAAATGTGTGTGTTTGTGAATAGAGCCCATTGTAATTATTCACCCCTCTCTCTCTCTCTCTCTCTCTCTCTCTCTGTATCAATTCAATTCAATTCAAAGGAGCTTTATTCTCATGAGAAAACATACGTCTACATTGTCAAAGCAAAAGTGGAACAAGACAATCAAGATAAAAACAATACAATAAACATGTAAACAGAGCTGTGTAATATTAACAGTGTATATCTCTCTCTCTCTTTCTCTCTCTGTCTCTCTCTCTCTCTCTCTCTCTCTCTCTCAGGGGCGAGCGGAGGAGGGTAACAACGAGCTGGGCGTGGCCGGTCCCAGCGGCGACTTCGAGATCCGCGAGGAGGACCGGCGCAACGACCTGGGGGCGGGCCGGGAGAGGGGCGTGGGCGTGGGCCTGGGCGACGGCGTGGGGGCGGAGCCGGACCTGATCGGGAACACGGTGAACACGGGCTCCTCGGCCGCACAGCTGCCCCAGAAGAACATCCTGGAGAGGAAGGAGGTCCTCATAGGTGAGCCGACAGCTGTCAATCAATCAATCAATCGATCAATCAATCAGCCAGATCAAACACTTCGGCAGTGGTGGACAGTAACTATAAGTACTTAACTCACCCACTGCCTAGATCGTCCTTTTGTTGTTGTTGCGTATTACGCAGTGGTGGAAAGTAAGTAACTAAGTACTTTTACTTAGGTACTGTACTTATAAGTACAATTTTGAGGTATTTGTACTTGAGTATCTCCAATTTCCAGTACTTTTACTTCTACTCCACTACATCTCAGAGGCACACTTTGTACAATCATTTGAAAACTTTAGTTACGAGTTACTTTTGAGATTTTCATTTTGATTGGAAAACATACATTAACCACTTCAACCCTATATGCATTTCGGCCATTTGACAATATCAGATCTACAAGCTCTCAATGCGTCGCAACGCAACGCATTGAGAGCTTGTAGATCGGCTATTTTCAATAGATTTAAAAGAACATACATGAACCACTGCAGCCCGGCTATAATATATGTTGGCCATTTGTAAATAGCCGATCTACAAGCTTGTAGATCGGCTATTCATTTACTTGTAACAAAGTATTATTTCCTACCCGAGTAGGTGAAACGCATCCGTTTTGTCCTGATAACTGCTGCTGCCTGTCTGCCTGCCTGCCTGCCTGCCTGTCTGCCTGCCTGCCTGTCTGTCTGTCTGTCTGTCTGTCTGTCTGTCTGTCTGTCTGTCTGTCTGTCTGTCTGTCTGTCTGTCTGTCTGTGACCTAATCAAAAAGAAATCCACTCCATCCACTAGGTAATAGGTTGAATAATTACATTTCCTATTGCCTCCTCTCTCTGGTGCTTCCCCCCCCCCCCCCCCCCCTCCCCCTCCCTCCTCCTTCTGGGAAATAGATAGAATAAAGTGGCATCACCTTATTGTGTTCCTGACCGTAGCCCAGATACATCTCCATAAGTGAATCTGCTACACTCATCTGACCCGTAGAGAGAGAGAGGGAGAGATGGGGGGGGAGAGAGAGAGAGAGAGAGGGAGGGAGAGAGAGAGAGAGAGAGGGGAAGAGAAGAGACGAGAGAGAGAGAGGGAAGAGAGAGAGGAAGAGAAGAGAAGAGAAGAGAGAGAGGGCAATCCTCTTCTCGGCTTCTCCAAGGCAGCAACCCCCCCCCGGCCCCCCTCCTCCTTTCAATTGTCTCTAGAGGTCTCTCTGTCTAGCCCATCACACACCGGCTCCGTCCACCGCGTCGTGCCGCGTCGCCTGGCGCGCCGATAGAACCAGTTCTATTTTCCAGGCGGCGCCGCGAGGCGAGGCAACGCGTCGCGCCGCGTCGGACGGAGCCGGTGTGTGATGGGCTTCTCTCTCAGGGCCGTAGCTGACCATTTGGTTGCCCTACTCGTAGGATATTTGTGCTGCCCCCCGTCCCCCGTCCCCCCCTCCCGACGAGAGCGCTGCTATTCCTCCTTCAGATCGTCTATTTTCACTGTTTGCGAGGACACGCACACACACACGGTCGTTATTACGCGACGGAGCCGCAGAGAAATGTGTTATTTTGAGGGAGTCTGCTTAATTGGCACTTTTTGGCACATTTTGTTGCCCCCCCTCGACGTGTTGCCCTACTCGCAGCGCGTACTGCGCCTATAGGTAGCGACGGCACTGCTCTCTCTCTCTCTCTCTCTCTCTCTCTCTCTCTCAATTTCAATTTCAAAAGGCTTTATTGGCATGATAAATATGTTCTACATTGCCAAAGCGTACATATACAACAAAACAAAAGTCAACAAACATCCCAACAATAATGAACAACAAGCAATACAGTAACAATGAAAATAAATTAACAAACTTAAACATAACAGCAACTTAATGACCCTGTTGTTCAGACAGATATACCTGTCTCTTCTGTCCACTGTCTGTCCCTCAGACAGATATACCTGTCTCTACTGTCCACTGTCTGTCCCTCAGACAGATATACCTGTCTCTACTGTCCACTAGGCTGTCCCTCAGTTGACGACAACTCCACACATATTTTGCTGCCAAAACTGTGCATTTGGACTGTTCTCCCAGAACATATTGGAGTGATGAGTTATTAATGGTGGATTCAAATTCTTTATATTTTTCTTTACATTTACGGAAGAATGATTCTCTGATGTCTTTATACTCGTCGCATTGTAACAGAAAGTGCAGTTCCGTACTCTCCACCTCCCCTTGAGAGCAGAGTGAACACAGTCTGTCTCTTCTCTAGGCAGCCAGTTCTGTTGCTTTGCCTCCATTTAACCCATTCTGAACGGGAACCCATTTTGTGTTGGCATCATGTTATGCTTTAGCTATTGAAAAATAGCAGATCTACAAGCTCATAGCGCGCCACCGAGTGGCGCGCTACGAGCTTGTAGGTCTGCTATTTTTGAAAAATCGAAGAACGAATCTGATCTCAGGTCAGAATGGGTTAATCAGACCAGTGTGTGTCCAGTGGAAACCTCGTATGAATCTGATCTGAGGTCAGAATGGGTTAAATCCAATCTCCCTTCCAAGTGCCGCCCGCCTCCCCCCCCCCCCCTTTTTTTTGGTTGTTGCTTTGCTTCAATCCCAGAGCGCTTATTTTAGAAAATGTTAGGGGCCGTTTGGTCCCTTCTGATTGGCTCTCCTGTCTCTCCCTCAGCTATTCTGATTGGTGGTCTGCTGGCGGTGGCCTTTCGTGACTTCCTGGTCATCGGTAAAGAGGCAGACGTTTAGACTTTAGTATGACGAGACACAGCGGTGGAGAGTACATTTACTCAAAGTGCTGTAGCCTACTTATACAAGTACAACTTTGAGTGGCATTTATTTACCTTCCTTGAGTATTTCCATAATTTACACTATTTAATATACTCCACTACAACTCAGACAGAGTCAAATACTGTACTTTACTTCGCTACAATTATGTGTTGGCTTTCTTTGCGGATGTTTGAAAATAGCCCTTCTTAAATCTGTGTGATCGCTCCTTCTGTAGCTATTTATTTTAAAAGACACATTTGAGATTTGAGTACTTCTTTCACAATTTGTTTAGTACATTTTGATGCCAAAATAGCAGTGTATATACTTTCACTCAAGTAATTGTATTTAATAGTCTGAAGAATACAGGCTTTCACTTTATACAAAGAGTATTTTAGTATATACTTTTACTTAAAGGTACAGGCCGGGGTGTAAGTGATTCTTTTTTTTCTGTTGGAATAAGTGTAATAGTCTCTCCCGATTGGCTGAAAATGTGCCGCCCACTTAGACAATGTACTTTTCTGTTTATTAAAGAGCTGGAGAGAGAGAGAGGGAGGGCGAGAGAGCACAGCTGTTACTGAACAAACACTCTCTCACTCTGTAAGCCATGATTGATATCAGAACAGAGTGCTTTTTATTCACCTTTTCATAACAAAACAAACGCACCCTAACCTTTTTAACCCATTCTGAACGGGAACCCATTTTGGTGTTATAGCATCATGTCATGCTTTAGCTATTGAAAAATAGCAGATCTACAAGCTCATAGCGCGCCACTGAGTGGCGCGCTATGAGCTTGTAGGTCTGCTATTTTTGAAAAATCGAAGAACGACTGACATTTTTAGAATCTGATCTCAGGTCAGAATGGGTTAATCAGACCAGTGTGTGTCCAGTGGAAACCTCGTATGAATCTGATCTCAGGTCAGAATGGGTTAAGTAAAACATCTCGAGTACTTCTTCGGAAAAGAAAAAGTACTCAATGGCTTTACTTTAGTAAAAGTACCAATACTGCAATTTTAGAACTATAAGTAAAAAAGTACAGAATTGAAAATGTACTCGAGTGAAAGTACAAAAGTATCGGCATCAAAATTGTATCCTGACCTTTCAGAGTGAATTTATTTCAGACATGCTAGTGTTAAAGTACTAAAAGTTAAAAGTACTCATTGTGCCAGAATGTGCCATTTCACAAATGTGTACAATATCTATTGGAAAAAAAGCAGATCTACAAGCTCACAATGGGTCACGCAAAATTTTAAATCGCCAAAGTAACTAGTAACTAAAAGTTTTCAAATAATTGTAGTGGAGTAAAAAGTACAAATGTTGCCTCCGAGATGTAGTGGAGTAGAAGTAAAAGTATACTGGAAATACTCAAGTAAAGTAAAAATACCTAAAAAATGTACTTAAGTATACAGTACTTAAGTAAATGCACTTAGTTATTATCCACCACCAGTAGACGGTCTCTTAGTTGTATGTATTTTAGTTGACAGTCTAGCGTAGACACTCTCTCTGTGTAGACACTCCACAGAACATGACATTTCAAGTGGAGTGCATAGCTCTAGCCACCATTAAAATAGTTTGTTGTGGGGGGAAAAAAAAGTTGTTTACTTTGAAATACCTTTACCAAGAATACAAACACTTTATTCTCCACATGCATGTCTGGGTATCTTTTGATACCAATTTAGAGTTTTTTAACAGGGTTACATACAGACAGACGTAACCACATACAGTGGCATTCATTTATCCTGTTTGGGGTTGTTTTTTCTTTCACCGTTATGTCTAGAAGGGGCTGTTGCACGCAACACTGGAGCAGTGGAAAAAGAACATGCAGCTGGTGTGTGTGTGTGTGTGTGTGTGTGTGTGTGTGTGTGTGTGTGTGTGTGTGTGTGGTGTGTGGTGTGTGTTGTGTGTTGCTCAAGCCAACCCCATAGGGCCCCAAAGTATGTCGCACTGCAGGCTTACACAATGAACAAAAAGACAAAATGAGTTGGAAAACATCAACACAACTTATGTTGCCACATTCTAGGTTTTTTTTGTCAGCTTTCCGCGTGCTTATCGGCTAACGGCGATTAATTCACACAACCAGCAGCAGCAGCAACAGCAGCTGTGCTTTAACCCATTCTGACCTGAGATCAGATTCATACGAAGTTTCCACTGGACACACACTGGTCTGATTAACCCCATTCTGACCTGAGATCAGATTCTAGAAAAATGTCAGTCGTTCTTCGATTTTTCAAAAATAGCAGACCTACAAGCTCGTAGCGCGCCACTCGGTGGCGCGCTATGAGCTTGTAGATCTGCTATTTTTCAATAGCTAAAGCATAACATGATGCTATAACACCAAAATGGGTTCCCGTTCAGAATGGTTTAATAGCCTGGCATCGCATCGACCACACTGCATCGTTCAAAGTGAGGATCGCTCACAAGTTTCCTCCACAATTTACAATGTAGGCATTTAGCAGACGCTCTCGATCCAGAGCGACTTACGTTAAGCAAAAACTAAAAGCATGGCAATACATCACATATATAAAGTTATCATGAATCATGTATGAACTAAGAACGTAACAGTGGAATATCTATGTCAACTATACATACTATACTATATTATATATTATACAATATACATGTGTACTATAAAGTGCTATGACTACATAAAATGCAATTCTAGTGCTGTCTACGTAACAAGCTATAAGTCTGTCTAAAGTATATCCCTTATTATTATTGAACTGATAAGGTTTGTTTCCTTCATCAATCAATCAATGACACACACATCAAACGGCTCATATAAGCGACGTGTCCATTAATTATCTTCTCTTATCGTCGGGCGGAATCCGTTCCTCATTATGTCCAGAACTGTTACTTCCACTGTTTCATTCCACTTAAAAAAGTAGCAGATCTACAAACTCTCAGCACGTGTGGCTTTCGCGCCTCGTTTAGAGCTTTTGCAGAACTGCTACTTTTGATGCTTTTGTTGTGTGACGCAATAGTGTTGATCAAGTAAGGCGGTAATTTACGGGGGAAAAACACAACATATGGAAGGAACACATTCAGGCTCTGAGGCCTGACAGCCAGCCCTGGGTTCGAGTCCCAATAGTCAGAGGATACAGTGTTGGTTTCGTCGACTATACCTACCTTTTTTCACTGACGAAATCTAAACAGAAACTGAATCCAAACTAAGCTATGGTGACTAAAACTTAGACTAAATATACTGACAATTTCATCAACAAATAAAAACTAGACTAAAATGTTAGGGAGGGACTAGTGGACAAGAGATCCACTATAAGTCATTTTACAAGTTCACAACACGTCGTGCTGTGCTGTGCTGTGAACTTGTAGATTGGCTATTTTCAGCAAGTGCGAAAACATTCCGTCATTACGATGGCATCAAGGCTCCGATTAAAATACAACTGAAACCAATGTGTGATATGTTGTTAGTAGACACCTTTAACAATAGAAACCAATGTGGGATATGTTGTCAGTAGACACCTTTAAACAAACACATTGCTGAAGAAAACTCTTGGTTTAGAGAAATGTATTCCCCTCAGAGTTGACATTATTATTCTGATAATATTCCCTGCACTACAAACAGCTAAGCCTTAGATTTTATGCTGCATAATATGTCACTCTCTCTCTCTCTCTGACTCTCTCTCTCTCACTCCCCCCTGTTTCCTGTCTCTCCTATTGAAATATTATAGTCGAAAAGCACACACCCCCCCCCCCCCCTCCCCCTCTCCTCCCCACCCACCCCTCTCTAAAACAAACCTAAAATCTAGTCTTGGCTGCTGAAAGCGTGTGACGAGCCAGAGCGGCAGCAGAGAGCCAAGCCAGCCATTAGACCATTTTGGACGGAAAACCCCTTTTGGCGTTATAGCATTACGTTATATGCTTTTTAGCTATTGAAAAATACCAGATCTACAAGCTCGTAGCGCGCCACCGAGTGGCGCGTTACGAGCTTGTAGGTCTGCTATTTTTTGAAAAAATCGAAGAACCGCACTGACATATAGAAACATAGCTTTTTTCAGCAAAACTGTCAGGATGTATAGAAGACATTTTTTTTTAGAATCTGATCTCAGGTCAGAGTGGGTTAGTGTAGTTCGCTCTGAAATGGGTGTGTGGACAAGACAGTGTACAAGACTCCACGCCGCCGGAGACTGACAGGAAAAAACGGCCTGTCTGATAAGAGTACAGTACAGAAACTAACCGCTATACAGTTAACCCATTCTGGGCTGCAGGGAACCCCCTTTTTGATGTTTTAAAGCATTATGTTATACTTTTAGCTATTGAAAAATAGCAGATCTACAAGCTGCAGGGCCGGGGGTCCCTGGCATGACCTAATGCCAGGGACCCCCATAAGAGAAGATCTTTGCGGCTCTGGCAGTGATTCTCAGCCATTTTAATTTCAAGGACACCCAGTTTGACATGCATTAGTCTACGGACCGCCATTTAATGACATTTATTTCTCTGGGACGGGTGCATTTGTATATATCTCTCTCTCTCTCTCTCTCTATCTATCTCTCTCTATCTCTCTGTCTGTCTCTCTCTCTATCTCTCTCTCTATCTATCTCTCTCTATCTCTCTCTCTGTCTGTCTCTCTCTCTATCTCTCCCTCTCTCTCTCTCTCTCTCTCCCGCCCGCTGTGTGGAACCACAACTCCCTTTATTTATGAGGCTGTCACTCACACCTCAGACACGCCCATTTTGCGATATAAATTACTGACCGCCGCTGCTGCTGCCGCGGCTGGTATAAATTCAGCGGGAGCTGTCAACGATGCCGCGGCGGGCGTTCAGGCGGCGGGCGGGCTGGCGTGCGGCGCGCGGCTTTGCTAGGCGTTCATCCCGCCGCGACTGTGATGTGCTTTGAGGCAGAGCGGCCATTCAGTTTTCCTCAGTGAAAAAAGGTAGTCGACGAAACATTTTTCGTCTTTAGTTTTAGTCGACGAAATCAACACCGATATTGAACCAGTTTCGATATTAGTGTTTCCACTGAAAACCAGAACCGGTTCCGAACCCTAAAAAGTTGGTTCGGAACTGGAACCACAAAAAATGGCTGTGAAGGTTCCGTGAAAACACCAAGAAACTAAAGTTCTAGCAAGCATGAGTTCAAGTCCGTTGCTCTCCCCTTGTCCCCCATATATGGGGGACTAGGTTGGTGGAGGGCGTGTAGAGCCCAGGATCACATTAGATGATTGACACAGGGGTGAAAAAATGGGTTACAAAATTGTGGGATAAAAAATATATAAAAGAAGAAACTAAAGTTCCAAGAAACTAGAACAGAACCAGTCCTAGAACCAAAAGTTATTTTGGTGGAAAAGGGGCCTGTGAAAATCCCCCCCAGTGTCAATAGAGGGTCTGCGCATGCTTAAAGTGAATGGTATGTACATCGAGTGGCAAAGCAACATGCAAAGTGAGTTTAACATTGTTTAATGTTGTTTAATGCAATCAGACAGGACTTTTCTGTTGTGTGGGCTGTCAAGGCCAGAAAGTGGCCTTGACAAAGTAGTGGCGCGCTACGAGCTTCTAGGTCTGCTATTTTTGAAAAATCGACTGACACAGAAACATAGCTTTTTCAGAAAACTGTCAGGATTCAGAAGACATTTTTAGAATCTGATCTCAGGTCAGAATGGGTTATCTGAATGATGGATACAATGTATGTAACCTACAGTAGATACCGTACCCTGATGGAAAATGCTGTTTTACTTATTTTATTTTATTTTTCTCTCTTTTCTTCCCCTTCTTTTTTCCCTTCTTACTGTGTTCATTAGTACTTTCAATACTAGTTTACTAATCACTGTTACTGTCTTGTACTGTTTGTCTTTGATTGTTTTATTTGTCTTGTCTTGTCTTGTCTTGTCTTGTCTTGTTTTGACCTTGATTGGGGGGCGGTGGGTGGGGGGGAGGGGATATTTACAAGTCGGAAAACAGCAAAATGTACATTTATGTTTATTGCTGCACAAACCCCCCCCCCCCAAAAAGTGATTAAAAAAACCAAAAAAAGTAGCAGCATCAACTTCCATCCATCCATCCATCCATCTTCAACCGCTTATCCGTAGTCGGGTCGCGGGGGGCAACAACAGCTCCACCAGAGAGCTCCACCAGACTTCCCTCTCCTCCTAGAGCAACATTAGTGACTTCCTCCTGGAGGGGGGGGATTCCGAGACCTTCCAAGGCCAGCGCCGTGTTTTTCTCTAGCCTGATCTAATCTCTCTCTCTCTCTGTCTCTCTCTCTCTCTCTCGTTCCCCCTCACAGCGGTGATCGTGGGCGGCGTGGTGGGCGCCATGTTCGCGGCGTTCCTGGTCATGCTGCTCGTCTACCGCATGAAGAAGAAGGACGAGGGCTCCTACACGCTGGAGGAGCCCAAACAGGCCACGGTCACCTACCAGAAACCAGACAAGCAGGAGGAGTTCTACGCATAACACACCACACAACGTCAAGAAGAAGAAGGAGGAGGAACGCATCAACAACGGGGAGGAAAATAAACACACACACACTCACCCTGCAGGGAGGACTCTAGCCACCCCTCCGCCGCCACCAAAACGAAAACAAACGCCCCCTCCCCACCTCGGGGGAGGGGGACGGAAAGGGGGAGAGGAGGAGGAGGGACGGATACTCACTAGATCTGACCAACACAGCCCGACGGACATACAGACGGACCGACCCTTCTTGACCGACCGACCTCGCCCTGTCGACTTCTCCGATAATCCTCGTCCTCTCCTCTTCTTTCCCCCCGAAAAACAATCGATCATCGCCGACGAGATCGCTCCTCTCTCTCTCTGTCGTGGAGACCGGCCGTGGTGGTGGAACTTTGTTTTCAACTAATGCGTTTTAAAGAAAAGGACAAACGGAGAAAAAAAACCTGACGACGACAACGATATATTCCGAAGAAGAAAGATAATAACCTATACCAGACACGCGTACATTACACTACACTACACTACACACACACACAAACACACACACGAGAAATGTTTTTAAAAGTTAAATGTTGTTATTAATATTCTACCGATTCTCTTGTTGATGCTGATGTGTAATATTACGATATGATTATTTTGTACAAAAAGAAACTCAAGGAAAAAAAAGAAAAAAAGTTAAAACACAAGCTCTTATATATCCCGTGTCCCACAGAGACACAGCAAAGAGGGCGGGGGGGGGGGGGGGGGAGAGAGAGGGGGGGGGGGGGTGGGGGGGGGAGGGCGAACGACAAAGTGGGAGAGAGAGAGAGAGAGACACAGAGAGAGAGAGACAGAGAGAGAGAGATGGGGTGGAATCGAGAGAGATGGACACAAAGAAAGAGGAAAAAAAAGAGTGAGAGATGGCTAGACGACTCTGCCCCTCACCCCTAGCGATCTGATTGGCCGCACAGAGATCAGGGTCAAAGGTGAGGCGGAAAGGTCTCTCTTTTGTGTGTGTGTGTGTGTGTGTGTGTGTGTGTGTGTGTGTGTGTGTGTGTGTGTGTGTGTGTGTGTGTGTGTGTCTTCCATCCCTCTCTGTTGGTGCTCAAGCAGACATACCCCCCCCCCCTACACACACACACACACACACACACACACACATAGATACACACACACACACACACACACACATAGATACACACACACAAACACACACACACACACGGATACACTCATTCACGCACAGTTGCACACGCAAACTACGTTCACGCATGCATGCATACACACACAACATAAACATACTACACACTATCGTCTCCCCCCCCCCCCGCCCCCCCCTCCCCCTCCTTCCTTCATTTTGGGGGGGAGTTTGTTTGACCTCTCGCTCTCTGTGCTTGGCCAACCAGAAAACGGCGTCCGCCTCACCCCCCTCCCCTCCTCCTCACCCCCCTCCTCGAGTGTGTTCTCACAACAGCCTCGAGGAGTAGGAGGAGGAGGGGGAGGGGGCCGCGACGCTCCGATATCCGTGGCGACCGCGTCTTAGGGACGCTGACGGTGCCAACGCCACGGAGGCGGAGCTATAAGCCTACGTAGCCATGAGGCCCATCGCTATTATTATCGCTGCCTTGCTCGAAGGCTGCCTTGTTTTATTTGCTCCTCTGGAAAAAAGCTGTACAAAGACTATAGTAAAACAGATAGTTAATAATACTCCATAATAATAATAATATATCACATCAATTTTTTTTTTTTTTTTCGTTCATTTTTTTTTCTCTCTCGCTATTTTTGGGGCGAACGACTCTACGACGACAGTAATAATATCAACAATAATAGTGATAATTATAATGATGATTATGATTATTATACACAATGGGAGGACATGTGTTATTTTAGCAAAAACGATTTTTTTATGTAAATAAATAGCATAATATCCGTTTTTTGTTTTATTTTTTTTCGTCATCGTCACGACAACCAACCAACCAATCAACCCCCAACGTCTGCACGCATGTTCATCAAAAACGTTTTTGTTTGTTTATCCGCCAGACCACGCGTTCACACACACACAGACGTGCACACAAACGTGCACACACACACACACACACAATATACATACAAGTGCATTTAACCACCTTTCACCTCGTACAGTAGGAGTCCATATTGTGGACGTGTCATTAAATTAAGTCTCATTATATCTCAGCGAACATTTCCCATAGAATATACATTTCAAAGAAAGGTCCATAAAAATGCCTCAAACGATCTTCACGAGATCAAAGGCAACAAATAGGGGAGATCTACAAGCCCAACTAATCAACCGTCACTCGTCAAAGTATACAGTATGTGTGTATATACAGTATATATATATTTAGGGCTTAAGTGGTTAAAAGATGACAGCGACTAAATACACTGTAAAATCATATCACATGGACGTCATCGTCTTCATCACCCTCGCCCTCCTCCTCCTCCTCCTCATCGTCAGTGATACGAGAGAGATCCGGTTGGTCGTCAGTATTGATTATAGCGAGCCGATCAATCGATCGATAAACCGGTCGGTCGATCAGCTGTTGGGCTCAGAGATCAGAGATCGGTCTGTTTTGTGTTCTTAAGCACAAAGCAACGCCTGTGCCGTGTCTCTGATGTCATCGTGCCCCCGCCCACCCCCCCCCCCCCCCTCCTCTCCTCCCCCCCCCCCATCCCTCGCATGCCTTTCACTATCTTCGCGTTCCGCCATTATTGTTTTGTCTGATCGGGAATATACGGGGAGAGGGAGAGGGAGGGGCCTGTGGACAGTGGGAGGGGCTTAATGAAACGGGGAAGGAAGGAAGCAGCGATTCGAATGCAGGAGTATCCCCGTACCGTATGTACTGTAACGTATATCGTACCGTCCGTCCCACCTCTACTAAAGCCCCGATTAATGCCAAGTTGCGCGTGCTGGGCATTGCGTGCTCTGCAGTAAATAGCAGATCTACGAGCTTGTAGATCTGCTATTTACTGAGCACGACAACCACAGCACGCAACGACAAGTATGACCCGAGGCTTATAGTTATAAAGCTCCGATTTCGATTCGTCAGCCCTGGACGGAAACGAGCGCAGTGTGGCTGAAACGGTCGCCGGCCGGGCCGGGCATCAGGACCGGGCCCGGTCCCCTGGCGCTGGTATAGATCTGGACCTCGGCCCGGCCCTGATGCTGGTATAGAATTCGGACCTCGTCTGATAAAACGTTGTCCTTTCGTTGGCCAGTCAAGTCGGTCGTTATGGTAGAAGTTATAGCCTTATGTCGTCGTCGTCATTATTCAACGGTCCTAGTTATGCCGTTGTTAAAAAAGATCTGGCTGGTGAAAAGAATGGTGTCGGAAACATGTGATGGCCGTTGAACTTTGGCATCAGAGTCTCTGGAGTCGGAGCCCACTTGGACTTGTGTTTATACTCACCACAAAAACAAACAAAAAGCATGATTTCCTAATCTTTCTTGACACCGACCGACCGACCAAACCAACCATGACCTTTTGCTCACTTTCAGAAGAACTGTCTTGGAATCCGTGTTTTTGTTGGCGAGGGGAGGGTGTGGGGAGGGAGGGAGGGAGGGCTCTCTCAGGCTGTGTGGGAGGGGAGGGGAGGGGGGGGGGGGGAGGGGGAGGAGCTTCTATCTAAGAGATTGTAAAACCAATAACACAGCAGTGTGACTGGGCTATAGTAGCTTCTATTAATAATAATAATAATACTACTCTGTACTGTAGACGAAAAACTAAAAATGCATGGGAGTCAAAACTATACTAGTCTGTGGGTGTGAGCGTGTGTGCGTTGCGTGCGTGTGTGTGTGTGTGTGTGTGTGTGTGTGTGTGTGTAATAAGGAGGGTGTAACTCGAGGTGGAATGTACTGTGGGTAGGTGTGTTGACTGCTCTAGCAGTAATGCTCATGCTCTTCCATTGTCAGGTAGTCACGACTCTCCCACCCACCTACGCGTGTGTGTGTGTGTGTGTGTGCCTGTGTGCGTGCGTGCGTTTGTGTTCACACATTTCATTGAACAAACACATAAAACCCCTCTCCTCCACCTGTGTATATGTGTACTGTACGTGTGTGTATGCCTCACTTCTCGGTGTCTCTGCGATTTAGGCAGAGCCTCACCTGTTTCACAGCTGTCATGTGTGCGTATACACTTGACTAGGTTTGTCTATGTGTGTGTGCGTGTGTATATATAAAATACACTGTGTGTGTGTGTGTGTGTGTGTGTGTGTGTGTGTGTGTGTGTACGAGCGAGCGCTCGTGTACGTCCGTCCGTGTGCGCGCCGCACACACACTGGGTTCATTCACTGCTGAGTGTGTGTGTGTGTGTGTGTGTGTGTGTGTGTGTGTGTGTGTGTGGGGGCGTTAGTGCGTGACCCTCGCTGTGGCTTTCACACAAACACAACCTGTCTGTCTGCCTGTCTGTTTTGTCTGTCTGTTCGGCCCATCCATCTCTTTGTAGTAAACGAGGCAGACAGACAGGCAGACAGACAGACAGACAGACAGACGCCACGCTCCTTAGTTCACAGGGCAGGAGGAATGGTCTTAAACATGTACTGTCTTTTCTACAGTAAACTGTCCCAACTGTAAAACATGCGTTTGTACCCATTTTAAAAAGCCTGCGTAGCCAAATAAGAGGCGTGTGTGTATACTATTGCCGTATGCGTGCGTGTGTGAGTGAGTGACTGTGTGTGTGCGTGTGTGAAGGAGTGTGTGAATGTGTGTGTGCGTGAACGTGAAGTGAAGTCCTCCCACATGGAGGACAGTCTCACTACTCTGTGTTTGCTGTAAACCCCCCTCCCCTCCCCCCCCCCTCCGCCGAACCCCCCACCCCCCCCCCCATCCTGTTTTTATACATTTGCATTTTTTTAAAAGGCTGAGTTTTCTTGTCATTGATTGGCTGAGCGTGGCAGCAAACCCGTCACGGAGGGGTCCAATAAACACCCTCCGTGCGTACCACCCTACCGCCCTGTCACTAATCTGCCACTCTGTTCCAAATAAAACACCTGATTGGGTATAACTTCTCGTGCCTTCTCTTTTTTATTGATTGTTCATGATTGATTTTTTGTTTGTTTTTTTGGGGGGGTTTGTTCACACAGCAAGTCTGTGTCTTATCTCAAGGTCGCACCGTGTAAACTAACCCATTTAGGCCTGACCTCGAAAAATTTGTCTAAATCCTCCAGTTTCCTGAAAAACCTCATGTTTCTATATATCCGTGGTTCTCAATATTTCATGTCAAGGACCCCAGAAATTATATTTAATATGCCGCCGACCCCCCATCTGAAAATATGTGGTTCCGGGCAGGGACCTCCAGAAGCAAATATTTGAGTTAAAAACTGAATATATATTCAAAGATTTGAGGCACATTTTCACGATTTTTCAAAAATAGCAGACCTACAAGCTATACGAGCTTGTAGATCTGCTATTTTTCAATCGCTAAAGTATAACATAATGTTTAAAACACCAAAAGGTGTTAATTCCCCCCCCAAAATGGGCTAAAAAGTCTCTGAATGTGTAGCAGATGGATATCGTCTCGGTCGGGCGTCGGGGGAAAAACCTCATGTGTCCAAAAACTGTTACTTTTCTTTAGGATTCCAATTCGAGCAGATCTACATACAAGCTCAAAAACGCAGAGATGTGTTGCTTGTAGATCTGCTGCTTTTTGATGTTTTCGTCGGGTGACGGGCCGGCGCCGTGGTGCGAATCAAAGTAGGGCGTTGATTTACGAAAACAAAAACACTAAAACTTTAAGAGATAAGAGGTTTCTCTGCTACGCGAATACGACAGACAGCCAAGAGAGAAAGATAATGGGAACGTATAATTTGTTCCTGATCCCTGTTGTGTCCTCCTGTCTCAGATAAACGGTGCTGCAATCCCTTCCCGTCTGGGTCCTAGGTCCAAGGCCGGCCGGGCGGCGCTTCTCAAAATAAGCAACACGCCACATTTCCCAGATCGCCTCCTCCGCCAGCTCGCCCATCTGCCCGCCAGAGAGAGAGAGAGAGAGAGAGAGAGCAGCGGAGAGCAGCGGTTTAATTCCACGAGGGTAAATCTAGGACTCGTTTCTTGAGACCTGGGAGGCCGTTTGGATGCAATTAGCATACCTAGTGGAATCGAAAGCTTGAAGTGGCCTGGACACCCCCTTCCCCACACACACACACACACACACACACACACACACAGACACACACACACACACACACACACCCGCACACACACACACACACCAACCCCCTCAAGGGCTGGAGTTAAAGAACCACTGGTCTAAAATAATGATGTGAAGAAAAAAAATCTCCCACGATGCAATGCGTGCATTGCTCTTCCCTCAATCTGTCTCTGATCTGTTAAATATTCTGCTGACTCATTTCTTTATAATTTTTATCCCACGATTTTGTAACCCATTTTTCACCCCTGTGTCAATTATCGAATGTGATCCTGGGCTCTATACACACACCCTCTGGCTGGCCAGGGGGAGGCAGTTTAGAGACCAGGATTACTGCATGTTTTTTGTGAGGATACCTACCCTAGGGGACACGGGGAGAACATGCAAACTCCACACAGAAAGGCCCTTTCGCCAACCCCGCCTTCGGGTATGGGCACTGATGACGCGGAGGAGGAAACACGCCGCCAGCACCCACAGCGCCCCGAGCGGGAATCGAACCCAGGACCTTCTAGTCTAAGGGTTAGGCATAGTTATACTGAGTATAAGGTTAGAAATGTGCTCAAGGGTTAGGAGGCATATAGGGGTTAGGTTTAGGAATATACGATTAGGTTTTGGCACTGTTTCACCAAGGTTAAGGTTAGGTTTAACCGTTTAGGCATAGTCTACTGAGGTTATAGGCCTACTTATACATTTATTAATACCAGGCAGAGACCGTTCCCACGGCCTTATTCGCCCGAGGCCGCTGTGTTTCTGAGGCGATAGATGGCTCCGGTGGTGTTCTTACAGAGGAGGTGGACTTGGCACACGAGCAGCTACTAGCTAGCCCTGGGCGAGAAAACGGACCAAATGTTAGACATGTGGATGAAAGGAGGGCTGCTGCTGTGTGTGTGTGTGTGTGTGTGTGTGTGTGTGTGTGTGTGTGTGTGCGTGTGTGTGTGTGTGTGTGTGTGTGTGTGTGTGCGTAGGGCAGGCTATTGGCCTAACAGGCGTTCCACAGATCTGACACGCAGACATGAAAACCCTCTGACTCTCATGCTATCACACCAGCGGCCATGAGGTCAGTCATATAGCCTGCATTCCATTTCCTGACCCGCTGACATTACATGGCTAGAGATGGCCTCCGCTGATCGTCCTTCTTCATCGCTGACGGGCAGAAAGAAACCTCTTATATATCAAGACTCAGTGGCGTGCACAGACAGATAGACACTATAGCCCTGCCCGTTTTCTTCATTTGTAGTGTGTGGACCATGGTGACATTGCAATTTCTGCAATTTCGATTTCCGCAATTTCCGCAATTACCATTTCGGCAATTTCCGCATTTCCGCAATTTCAATTCTTGATAAAAAACGCTTCTACTATATTATTTAGGCCCCCACGATCTAAAGCTTTAATGTTTCTATGTCAGTGGTTCTTCGATTGAAAAAACAAAATAGCAGACCTACAAGCTATGAGCTTGTAGATCTGCTATTTTTTAAGGTTAAGGCAACCAGCCGGTTCCAGTCCACGTGCTGCACAAGGTCCCCTTCTTTTTTTTTACTTGAGCACCTGGACCCTCTAAATGTCTGATGTGCACGCCACTGTCAAGACTACAGCCTCACACAAAAGTATAAATCAAACTTTTATTTATAGAGCTATGTTTTAAAACAACCAAGGTTGACCAAAGTGCTGCACATCAGTGGCAAAAACAGAGAACAGGCAGGAGAAACACAGAATATCAAATGAGAAAACACAATAAAAGAAATGACAAAAAATATAAGCATGAAAGCATAAAATGGATTTAGGAGGGATTAAAAAAAGCCAGGGAGAAAAGGTGAGACTTAAAAACACTAATGGATGGGGGCAAGAACGAATGTGAAGGAAGGGGCAAAGCTCTTCCAGAGCCTGGGATCTATAGCACAGATATCTGCTTGTTAGATCTGCTATATAATACTTTGGCTGATTTCTGAATTTGAATCATGCAAATGTAGGCTATAGCAGTGGTTTATTTGGACATAATTTATGAGGTTTTCCCCGGCAGAAGACGAGATGTAAAAGAATGAACACTGCAGCGTGTGCTTAAACCAGCCAGCTAGGCTGCCCTCCATTCGTCGTGCCAGGCAGAGCAGACCCCCCTCAAGGGAGGAGGAAAAAAAACCACAATCTTTTTTTTAATTTTTTTATCATCCATAAGTCATCAAATAAGAGAATGTATATTATGAAAGAAACGTTTAGATAAATTACCCACGGGGGGGGTGGGTATAGTCCCTGACACGACTAAGGAGGCAGAAATCATAAATGTAGATCAGGTCTTTCATGTTTATACACGCAGCGATGATACAGTAGTTTCGTATACGTTCTTATCACACACAAACCCCCAAGAAGACACGTGGTCACGCGTCTCAAGGTCTGCCGGTGGATTCCGTGGTCCGGGGATCTCAGAAATGTGAAGGGAACAAGCTGTCCCTGGCCTTGGGCTGGCTGTGGCTGTGGCTGGCTGGGTGGGTGAGTTTGGCTGGGCTACTGATATGGAAATATGCCACAGACATGTTGTAGGAGATGGAGGCAGGCAGGGAGGGGGTTTGGTTTGCACTGAATTCTGGGTCTTTGAGCCCTCTCCTGTTTGGGATGCGAAGTACACTTGGGTAAATACTGTACCCACCACTGCTGCTGTGCCCTTGAGGTGTGTGTGTAGTGTGTGTGTGTGTGTGTGTGTAGTGTGTGTGTGTGTGTGTGTGTGTGTGTGTGTGGGAGGGAGGGAGGGAGGGAGGGAGGGAGGGAGGGAGAGGAGAGACCAGATGTGCTTGCTACAGTAGCTCTAGCCACAGCCCCATCTGCTGGACGACTGGTGTAACGACAGCCTTTTATCTTAAAAATCTGTGGCTTTCAGAATCAACCCTTTTCATCATAAAAAGGCCCATTGTTTATTATTTGACATTTAATAAAACAAATAATAAACATGGAATATGTTTACTTGTTACGTCGTTAGATAAGATTTTGTCCACAATTACAAGCAGTAATGCAATACAGGGAGGACATGAATAACACAAAATAAAAGATCAATTAAAAGCAATGTTGTAGAAGTGGGTCTTCTTGAGCTGTGCTTTAAAAATGTCTACAGAGGCAGGAGAGATGACAGGCAAACATTGATCAAACTGTAACTATTGATTGTCTAATTGTGTACTGTAGCAGCTTCTTGCAAATTAAGTAATGCAGATATTAATCTAACTCTTGAGACCGTAAAATGGAACCAAATGGACCCATAGTGGTCCATTTGGTTCCATTCTATGCTCTCAATAGTTAAAGATCTAATAAGGGTCCATTTGGTTACAACTTACCAACCAACTCTCCATCAGGCATCATTTACTAGTTGGGGACCACCTGGAACCCCTTCCAGGACCACTTGGTGGTCCCCGGACCACTGGTTTGAGAACCATGACTGTCTGAGTTAAATCATGGCCGTTTGAACTGAAGATGATCACCTTCCTTCCCCCCATGTCTGACAGTCAGGAAACACTAAAGCTAGGCTTAGTTACAGCTAATTGAATGAATAGGGGAGAGAACGACTCGGTGACATCTATTTTTCTGTTGTTGTTTTTCTGTGTTTATAATCTTAGCTGTGGTGGTGGAAGTGGAAATAGTCCCAGAGGGGGGGATCTTCTCTCCCGTTTCCCAGACAGCTCCCCTGGGGCGAGGGAGGGGAGGCCAGAGAAAAGAACCCCAGCATGTGGAATAAAGTGCTTAAAGGGGAGGATCAGGATATTAAAGGAATTAAAATCCAATTCACCACACGACAAAATAAACAGCAGGCAGCACGCCGACTCCGAGACCAGACAATCATCCAGTTCCCTTTTGTGAGAAGGAGAGAACTTTTCAGCGTGATGTATTTCAACATGAGTGGGAGGAGAGACACTGAGACAGGGTTGGCTAAATAAATATTATATCTGATTAATATGATGATGCTAATATAACCCTCCCTGCAGCTTAATTCTGACTGTGACACGAGGAATATTAGGAACGGATAATTCTACAATATTTTATGTTCTTGGACAAACAAAGCCCAGACAATCCCAGACAATCGGTTCCCTTTTGTGAGAAGAAGAGAACTTTTCAGCGTGATGTATTTCAATTTCAACATGAGTGGGAGGAGAGACAGGGTTTCAAAAGGGCACTGGTTTTATATGGCTAAATAAATATTATATCTGATTAATATGATGATGATGCTAATATAACCCTGCAGCTTCTGACTGTGACACGAGGAATATTAGGAACCGATAATTCTACAATATTTTATGTTCTTGGACAAACAAAGTAATCAGTAAATGCATTTAATGTTTGTGTGGTGGGAAAAAGATGCATCTTTTTTATTTTTGGACCAAGTAGGCTTATGATGACATTTAGGCCTATTCCATGTCATCCCAAAAAATATAGTAGGCATATAGTAAGAAATGTTATTCCATAAATAAGTATTTTCAGTGGCTGTCAAACATTTTCATGTCAAAGGACCCCCAAATTATGATAGTCTGCTATGTATTTGGCCACCCATCTGAAAATATTATTCTGCTATTATAAGAGAAAGATTTGCCACCATGCACACAAGATTTGTTCACAATAATTCACAATTTGCCAACATTTTAAAATAGGGTCTTAAAACATTTTTGACGCTATCAAATTAATGTTAAATTAAATGAAGGGGGAGGGGGTCACAATATTCGCTCCCGGGAGTCCCCGGACCTCATTTTGAGAACCACATCCTTTCTCTGCTGAAGTGACGTTTTTTGACCCAGAGTAATCTAGTAAAAAGAGTGGCGACACAAACCATGACTCCCATCGTAACAATGGAACGCGGAAGTGTTCGTTCTATCTATCTCAATGGGATAGTTCCAATGTTTGGAACTATCGAGATCCGCCACTCTCTTACTAGATTACTCTAGGTTTCTACCTGTTGGTCACGTGAGTGAGCCCCCTGCGTGCGCAGTGGGTGGAACTTTGAAAATAATCAATCATTTAGTCAATCTGCTGCGGAGTTAATTCTCGCCGTATGAGACACAACCTGACTGATTTGTAGATTATTGGCTTATTGTCGACCCTAAACCCCAACAAGTACTAGATGTGTACAACTCATCATGGAGGAAGAGAGCCGCGACGTGATCAATAATGGTTTGGGTAAGATTCCGAGGAGGAAAGTTGCTTTGGGCTGCCCATATTTAATTGTTTCATTGGAGTCATTGGCGTTTCGGATAAACGGGCCTAGCTGAGTACTAAATGTTCCATTTGTCCTCCTAGCCTCTCTCCATAAGTTAATTCTAATTGACCCCTAATGTCTGTCAAGTGGTTTTCACTCAACAGACGCTGATTAAACTCTTATGTATTCTCAGACGGCTCCCAATTTGAAAAAAGAAGTTAAGTTATTAAAGATGGACGTATTTAACATTTAGACTAGTTTTTTTCCTCTCTCTCTCTCTCTCTCTTCTTTCCAGTTAATTAACAGTCATGTCAGGTGAGGCAGCAGCACCACACACCTGGGAGATAATTATCCCATCATACCTAACTCTCTGGGTCGACTTTATGTTATGACTTTGTTCGTTGTGAGTCAAACTTTTACGCAGGCTGGCTGACGGCTGGCTGTAGGGCTAGCTGCCTCTCGTATAATTCGGAATATTGTAATTTCCTGTCATTATTATTTGGGATAATAGGCCTATTTTAAGTCGTTGTTGAGTCGTGGTCTTTTTACAAAAAAATTAAACCCAATAATTGACTTTTTCTTTATCATGAGGGGGGTTACAGTGACAGGTGAAAATGAAAATCTAGATTTTCACCTGTGTGTGCATTCATTTCTCTCTGCACAGCAGACTATATTGACATAGTTCATCCTTCATCACAGGTGTTACAGAATGAAGGCTCAGTCTAGCTGTTGTTCCATTCTGGTCACACAGAGAGTCAGAGATGTCCTCAATATTGAATTATGCAATATAACAATTTAGGCATTTAGCAGACGCTCTTAATCCAGAGCGATTTTACATTAAGCAAGAATGCAAGAAAAAGCAATATGTTTGGCTCACAGGAAAGATTCTGTAATGGGTCCATTTGGTACATATCTTGTCTTGTACACTCTCAGAGTTATGGGAGGGGGTGGGGGTGAGGCATACCTTGAAATGAAAACGTTTGAGAATTGATTGATTGATTGATTGATTTTTTTTTTTTTTTTAATATATTTTTTATCCCACGATTTTGTAACCCATTTTTCACCCCTGTGTCAATCATCTACTGTGATCCTGGGCTCTACACACCCTCCGCCAACCTGGGGAGAGCAACGGACTTAACTCATGCTTCCTTCATGCTTGAGTGTCCAAGTTGCTCCTTTACACCTGACAGTGGGGGGAGTTTCCCTGGTTGGACGTATAGCGCGTGGAAGGAACACGTTATTCCAACCAGTTCCTTTCCCCTCCATCAGGCGCCCCGGCTGGCCAGGGGGAGGCAGTTTAGAGACCAGGATTACTGCATGTTTTTGTGAGGGTACCTACCCTAGGGGACACGGGGAGAACATGCAAACTCCACACAGAAGTATATGTATTAACAGTTTGCCAGAAATACAGTACATTTCAAGCACAACTCAATACAAAAACTCTTAACTGTGGTGTGGACGACACCATACATAAAGCATTACACTTGTTTACAATAGGGTCCACCATGTTCAATTCATCATAGTCGTCCCCGGCTAGATGATGTTGCTAAATGAGTTGGTAGTAACAAAAATGGACTTATAGATATTTAACTTCTGAGAGTGTAAAATATATACGGTACTCTATATATATATATACTTTTCATTTTAAGCTCTCAAGCGTTAAATTATTTAACGTCTGTGCAATGCTTAATTTGATAACAAGTCTACACAATTAGAGAATGTAGAAGAGTTGTTATTTGTGATCAGTGTTTGCCTGTTATCTCTCCTAACGGTACCAACATCAATACAGCATGGAATTGTGGACAAAATCTTATCCAACACAACAAACTATTCTTTAGTTTTGGGTCTGAGAGGCTAAATGTCTTAATGGGGGTCCGTGGCTCAAATGCCGAATAACTAATGTCTTATAATAAGGGCATGTCAAGGCTAATGACCTTGACACGAACACGGTTGAAACCACTGGTGTACACCAACCAAAGCTCTTTGGCAAAAAATAGCTGATAAGCTCACAACGCATCGCCGCGTTTTAAGCTTGCAGATCTGCTGTTTTCTTAAAATGTTCACGCAAAGATTTTTAATCGACTGTATTTATTCAGGGAATCCCATTGAGACTTGAGAGCATGCTCTCTTTTTCAAGCACGCCCTGATCGAGTACTACAACATGATCACAAAGTACAAAAAGATAACAATAACAACATTTTACATGAGGTGAAATATAGTGGACGTTATGATGCTAATACCCTGGGGGTTTACAGAAAACAGGTACAGTCATTATGTGTTGCATCATCAAGGCCTGACGTCGAAATTTAAAGAATGTCTTCTAAATCCTGACTGTTTTCTGAAATACCTCATGTTTTCTGTATCAGTGGTGCTCAATATTTCATGTCAAGGACCCCAAAAATGTTATTGGCCACCGACCCCCCCCCTCTGAAAATATGTTATTCCAGGAACCCCTCAGAGAACCCCTCAGAGAGGATATATATTCAAAGATTTGTGCCACATAACATTTTCACGATTTTTCAAAAATAGCAGACCTACAAGCTTGTGGCGCTCTATGAGCTTGTAGATGTGAAATCCATGATCTCGACCGCGGTCGAAAAATGATGATGATGATGATGTGAGGAGGAGGAATATTAAGACTTTAACGTTTAACTGTTCCCATGGCAGAATGCCCCAGCCTCTTGTGTGAGGAGGAACAGGGGGATCTCAGCACCAATCCAGACACCGCAGACCTCCTCCAACACCACCTCCACGCTACAGAGGACCAAGATGGCGGCGTGGGAGGAGAGGAAGAGAAGGAGGAGGAGGAGGAGGCAGAGACGAGAGGCCGAAAGGATGAGGAGGAGGAGGAGGATGGAGGGAGAAAAGGAGCGGTGGGGAACTTTGCGTTGGCCAGAGAGGACGACCTGATCATGGAGGTGGAGGAGATAGAGGTGGAGAAGGCAGAGGAGGAGGAGAGGCTGAGAGAGGTGGTGTCTGAGGAGATGGAGGAGATGGAGGACCGGTAAGTAAAGGGCCTGGCTGTCCTGTCGCCTAATCGGCCATTATTTGAGATGATCGGCAAATGTTTTCTCAAAATCGGCGATTGTTTCCGTGTTGAAAAATGTCCAGACATTTACCGGACATTTTTCAACAATAGCGGGAATTTGCAGATATATATGTTTACAACACGTCAAACTATTTCCGCTTTTTTGTAAATTTTTGCGAAAGAAAAATATAAAAAATGACTAAATGTGTCAGTGATTTATTTTGTATATTGAAGTTACCGTATTGTCCTGAAATATAAGACGAAAACGACCCCCATTTTTCAAGACAATTGAATGGTTGAAAAATATTGAATTGAATGTCAAACGACCCCGTTTTCTTTAGGATATTTCCTTTGGGAAAAAAAACCTTATACCTTATACTAAAGTCTTATTTTCAGGCCAATAGGGTATTTGTCATATATCTGCCCCCCTCTGCCATGTGTGATTTACCAAGCCTATAAGGAAATACAAAAACGTTCCAAATGTTCAATGCAACAAAAAAAAAACAATCATTTGTGACAATTAATAATTGTCGCCTTAACTTTGTAACCGTGACAGCCCCAAGGACAAGGTCGCTCTCCAGGAGGAGGAGGAGGAGGCGTCGCGTCAACAACGACAAAGCGACGCCAACAACGGCAGTGGTGGCGGCGGTGGCCAAGTAACACAGAAGGTACAGCAGGTCCATGCCTAACAGAAACAAACTTTTCAGTATAGAAATAGAGGAATGGAAGCGCTGCAGGGATCTGTTAGTAGTGGCTCTTAGATGGATGCTCTTTGGTGATACAGGTAAAACCATATAGACAAAAGGTGTCCTTCCTCCAAGTAGTACTGCTTGTCAAAAATGTGAATTGCAGACTTGAAAAGAAAAGAATCCAAGGCACTCCGTCTTCGGTGAAAAATTAAATCGTTTATTTTAAAGATGAGCAAGGCAAATAAATAACAGGACCAACGCGTTTCGACCACAAAGGTCTTCGTCAGGGTCTATCTGCCAGCTTGGCCGACAAACTTTTCAGTATTACCCGTATTGCTTCCAAGATTATCGGACTTCCCACACCAACACCTACTTTCTGAATAATGCCATCACACGACTAGCACTCTCAATATCACGTGACACTGATCATCATCCCCTGTATCGCTTCTTCAACGTCCTCATGCCATCAGGACAAAGATACAGAACCTTACCCTGGAAAAAGGTTGCGTTTCAGTAGGAGTTTTGTCCCCTCAGCCATCTCAGCGGCATTAAACAAACTGCCCCGCCGATATAGGATGGTTTCTGTACACAGTGGGGAACTCATGTTTTTTGTATTGTCTTGGTGTTATGTTGTTTCTGTACTATGTGCTGCTTTTGTTGTTGGTGCTGAACAGACCTGTGAAGATGAATATCCTTCGGGACAATAAAGATTATTATTATTATTATTAACCCATTCTGACCGGGCACCCATTTTGGTGTTAGCATCATGTTATGCTTTAGCTATTGAAAAATAGCAGATCTACAAGCTCGTAGCGCGCCACCGAGTGGCGCGCTACGAGCTTGTAGGTCTGCTATTTTTTGAAAAATCGAAGAGCAACTGACATTTTTAGAATCTGATCTCAGGTCAGAATGGGTTAATCAGACCAGTGTGTGTCCAGTGGAAACCTCGCATGAATCTGATCTCAGGTCAAAATGGGTTAAGGTGGAACTTCGGAGGAGCAGGAGGCGTCGAGGCCGACGCTACAGTGAGTACGGCGTGGAGCAGCGGAGGAGAGACGACGGCAGCAGCGGCAGCAGCAACAAGAAGAAGAAGAAGAAGAAAGGCGGGGGGAGGGCTGTCGTTGTTGGCGAGCGGGCGAGGAGACCAGGGGGGGTCTCGGCGAGGAAGAGGAGGATGACGGCGGGGGTCCGGCGGCAGTTGGAGGAGGAAGAGGAAGAGGAGGAGGTGGAGGTGGAAGCTCTGGAGACATCGACCACGATGACGATGAGCCAGGTGAAAACTGTGTTAACTGTAAAGCAGGGGGTTCTCAGTGTTCTGGGGACCCCCTGGAAATGTGTTGGCCATGTCTCGCGACCCCCGCCCCCCCCCCCCCCCCCCCCTCCCCACCCCCAATACAAATGTAATTGACCGAAAAATGTAGTCTCTGTGACGCATCTAGGGGCCGCGATCTGCAGACAGTGTCGTCGTTAAGCAGCAGCAGGATCCCACTAGCAGCACCTGTTCCGTTTATCACGAGCACAACTACAAACGTCCAACACATAATAACAACAATGAATTACTCACCTAATGCTGCACCTAATGCAGGTTCCAATGTTTAATTATAGCGTGTGTGTAGAGATGAAGAAAATGCCAGCACTCATTATGTCATTTTACATGACTTTTATTTACCTCTCGGAGGTAAATAAAAGTCAGTTCTTCATCTCAACTTTTTCAATATTTTCGAGCCCTTGCACCTTTAAGGATTTTGTTTGAACCTGGAGTGCTGCGGGTTGTCTGCTACGGTAGTACTTCTCTCTCATTATAGCGTGTGTAACCTACATTGTTTAAGTGACATAATAGTTTTCATATAATTGTAAATATGGTCGCTAACTTGGTTTACAGCTGAGCTCACCATAACTTATCCCTGTCATCGTAGCGTGTTTTCAACTGAAACGAACAAACTTCCTGTCCTCTGACTTCCTCATCAAAATAAGAGCTACTTGTTGTAATTGATTAGTGTCAACACTAGTTTTATTTCTAAGTCTACTTACAGGACGTTAACATCTCATTTGGGTGCCTGTCTCTAAATTCTCTAAATTCCTGCCTCTCAGCTGTCGGTGCGCAAACGCGTCTCGCATGCCTTTGATGTACAGTACCGCGCAGCAAACGTTTTGACGACGCGTGCGCACTGGCGCACCGCTTGTGTGCACCCCTGCTAGCAGGCAGCGGTGGCCGAACGGTTTGCGGAGCGGTCTTGATATCGGAAGGTCGCTATAGTTCGTATCCCCGGACCGGCACGTTAAAATCACCACCGTTGAGTGCCCTTGAGCAAGGCATTGAACCTCTACCATGAAATGTTCTATGAGCAGGGCCTGGCTGTAAACAAGTTCTTGAGCTTAGTCCAGTTACCCTGGGTAAACATAGTACCTTTCCTTTTCCTTTCAAGTAAAACATTTGATTAACTTTTTTCCAACACTGGCCAGGCGATGCGGCAGGAGGAGGAGGAAGAGGAGGAGGAGGAAGAGGAAGAGGAGGAGGCGGAGGAGGAGGAGGAGGAGGAAGCAGAGGTCTTGGCGACGACCCCTCTCAGCCCGGACCCCGAACCCGAGTGTCTGGCGCCGTCGGAGCGCCTGACCCTGTCCGACCCGGTGGACCCCCTGGGCGGGGGCTCCGGGACCCTGTCGGAGGTGGACCCCCTGGGGGGCTCCGCTGGCTGCATAGACCTGTCCGACTCGGGCTACCTGAGCTGTGGGGTGGACCTGCACCATCACCACCACCAGCATCACCATCCTGTTCCCCTTCTGTACTCCTCTGCTGCTGCCCTACAGCAGGTAATAATAATAATAATACAACTCTATTTGTATAGCACCTTTCATGACATGAAATGCAGCTCAAAGTGCTTTACAGAGCAATGGAGAAAAAAGAAAAGAAAAGAAAAGCAAGGCATAAACATTAAAAAACAAGAGCAGTAATGCAATACAGTGAGGACAAAAAAATAAAGGATCAATTAAAAGCAAGGGTGTAGAAGTGGGTCTTGAGCTGTGCTTTAAAAATGTCTACAGAGGCTGCCTGACGAAGGTACAGTAGGAGTTTATTAAACTACAGAGGCTGCCTGTCGAAGGTACAGTGGGAGTTTGTTAAACTACAGAGGCTGCCTGTCGAAGGTACAGTGGGAGTTTGTTAAACTACAGAGGCTGCCTGTCGAAGGTACAGTGGGAGTTTGTTAAACTACAGAGGCTGCCTGTCGAAGGTACAGTGGGAGTTTGTTCCACGCCGTCGGCCCGTAGAAGCAAAAAAGCTGCTTCCCCGTATTTTTTAGTTGCCATTTTTTTTAGGCAAAGCGAGCAGGCCAGCAGTGGAAGACCTTAGGGGGGGCGGTTTGGGACATATTTAGGCAGGCAGTCATGTAGGTAGGAAGGTGTGAGACCATTGAGAGCTTTATAAACAGGTAAAATAATTTTAAAATCAATCCTAAAAACAACCGTAGGGGGTGGGAGCCATATGGAACAGAAATAATATCACGATAGGGGTAGGCAAACCTTAGGCACGGGGGCCAACATTGGCACAGGGAGGGTGATCACTGGCACACTGGCATAAGTGTGTGAGAGAGAGACGTTTTTTCTTTTTTGTTTTTAATTAAATATTCCCAAAAGGTTTTAGTCAGTTATCTTCTAATCACATCCTGTAAGGCTGTACATAATTATGTACATTCATTCAAACTCCTAACTCATGACTGGGGAGATTCTGGGAGAGTTTAATGATCATTACATCCTGATGTGAAAGTAAATATTTCTAAGGTTGTTGTGTGTATCCTATATGGACACTCAAATATTTAAATTTTGATGTGGTGTCATAATTATATACAGTATGGCACACTGGATATCACAAAAATGAAAGCATGGCACTTCACGTGAGAAAGGTTGCAGACCCCGTGATATTATCGCCATATTTCTTTATGGTTATTTTTTTGTTACTTAACAGTACAACCACCTACAAGGTAACAAAACCTAAAAAAGGAGGAGTAACAAAACATTTAATAATAATAATAAAACTTTTTTTGTATAGCACCTTTCATGACATGAAATGCAGCTCAAAGTGCTTTACAGAGCAATGGAGAAAAAAAAGAAAAGCAATGCATAAACATTAAAAAACAAGAGCAGTAATTCAATACAGTGAGGACATGAATAACAAAAAAATAAAAGATAAATTAAAAGCAATGTTGTAGAAGTGGGTCTTGAGCTGTGCTTTAAAAATGTCTACAGAGGCTGCCTGTCGAAGGTACAGTGGGAGTTTGTTCCACGCCGTCAGCCCTTAGAAGAAAAAAGCTGTTTTTTAGTTGCCATTTTTTTAGGCAAAGCGAGCAGGCCAGCAGTGGAAGACCTTAGGGGGGGGGGCGGTTTGGGACATATTTAGGCAGGCAGTCATGTAGGTAGGAAGGTGTGATACGTATTATTTTGGTCGTTCTACAGAAGTATAAATTAACGTATATAGAACTGTAAATCATGTACTGTACGTGTGTAACATGTTGTAACATCTCAGCGATATTCCCACCCCTAACTGCAGCCCCACCACCACCACCACCACCACGAGAGCCAGACCCTGGACTCCCTCCTCCCTCCGGGCCCCTCCACAGCAGCACAGATGCAGATGCACCACCAGCAGCAGCACGGCCCCCAGGCGCCCCCCTGTGGCTCCAAGAGGCCCCACAGCAGCTCTCCTCTCTCCCTCGCCCTCGTGGCTCACCATCAGCCCACGGCCTCGCAGTCGCTGGAGGTGAGGTCTGACGGGTCAGAGTTCTAAAGGCCTATTCATAGTCTGGATTTTCGGTGGCGAGGTGACCACCGCTCCGGTGGCGAGGTGACCACCGCTCCGGTGGTGAGGTGACCACCGCTCCGGTGGCGAGGTGACCACCGCTCCGGTGGCGAGGTGACCACCGCTCCGGTGGTGAGGTGACCACCGCTCCGGTGGCGAGATGACCACCGCTCCGGTGGCGAGGTGACCACCGCTCCGGTGGTGAGGTGACCACCGCTCCGGTGGTGAGTAAAAACAGAGAGAAGGGCTGGAGCGGTGGCGGTGGTTTGCTCTTCACCGCGGCTCAGTGACGTCATGTTGTAGTTCGGTTGTCACCCCACCACCGAAAATCCGGACTATGTATAAGCCTTCAGTCGCCACGACGACTGCCCACTTAATAAAGGCCTATTCATATAATATACTCCACTGTCTGGCTTAGTAAAAAACAGTGTTTTTGTGGGGCGGTGACCACCGCAGCGTGACATCATTTGTAGTTTTCGGTGGTCTTCACCTGGTCTTCACCTTTTAGTTCTGCATTCATTCACCAGCCCAGGAGAGGTGAATAGTCATCCATTCACCTCTTGAACTCCCCTTGTGCTTACATTCATTAAGACCTGAGGCTGGTTCTACAAACGCCTTCTTAAATCAGTGCTGTTACAACGTGTGAAGGACCCCAGTAATGAAATGGATATATTTGGCTGCGAACCAACCAACCAACCGAGTGGTTTTCTCACTTTCTCCTATATAGTCAATTAAAAACGTCTGTTGTGAACATGATTGAATAACTGGAGGCAGCGTTGTCTAAACATTGTTGTGGCGCCGGTTAACACTATAATTGCTCGGGGGTTATTTAATCCATTACATCATAGCGCCCGAAGTCGATTTATTAAACACGGACCACTTTCTTTTTTTTTTATATATCTTTTTTTATCCCACGATTTTGTAACCAATTTTTTCACCCCTGTGTCAATCATCTAATGTGATCCTGGGCTCTACACACCCTCCACCAACCTAGTCCCCATATATGGGGGACAAGGGGAGAGCAACCTAGTCCCCATATATGGGGGACAAGGGGAGACCAACCTAGTCCCCATATATGGGGGACAAGGGGAGACCAACCTAGTCCCCATATATGGGGGACAAGGGGAGAGCAACGGACTTGAACTCATGCTTCCTTCATGCCTGAGTGTCCAAGTTGCTCCTTTACACCTGACAGGGGGGAGTTTCCCTGGTTGGACGTAGCGTAGCGCGTGGAAGGAACACGTTATTCCAACCAGTTCCTTTCCCCCTCCATCAGGCGCCCCGGCTGGCCAGGGGGAGGCAGTTTAGAGACCAGGATTGGACCGCTTTTACCGACGAACCGGATGACGTTCCGGATGTGGCCACTAGATGTAGCCACACCACTCTAGAGTCGATCGACAACAACGGGGAGGTAAGAATAAATCTATCGCGACTGGACCGCGGAGGGGCCGTCTAACACAGTTAATTAAATAATTAGACGGGATGATTTAGATCGCGAGTTATTAACGTTTTAAGATTATCGTTGTCGACAGGGCAGGGACTTTTTCGATGACGTCTAACTGTTGTTGCGCAACATCGAGGATTGCACAACAGGCGCTCCCATAGGCCGTGGAGCCATGCGATCCGTTTTCATATCAATAAACTTCGTCTTAAGAGCCCAGGATCACATTAGATGATTGACACAGGGGTGAAAAATGGGTTACAAAATCGTGGGATAAAAAAAATATATAAAAGAAGAAAATAAACTTCGTCTTTTGGATCAAACTTGGTCCTGGGCGTGGGGCGTCGCTAATAGAAAGGACGGAGAACTTCGTCCTAGGCGACGGGGGTGTTAACCCATTCTGACCTGAGATCAGATTCATACGAGGTTTCCACTGGACACACACTGGTCTGATTAACCCATTCTGACCTGAGATCAGATTAAAAAAATGTCAGTCGTTCTTCGATTTTTCAAAAAATAGCAGACCTACAAGCTCATAGCGCGCCACTCGGTCGCGCGCTATGAGCTTGTAGATCTGCTATTTTTAAATAGCTAAAGCATAACATGATGCTAACACCAACACGGGTTCCCGTTCAGAATGGGTTAAGAAGTCATTAGCGAATCTTGTTTGTAAATCAAGTCTTTTTTTCTCCAGGCTGCAATTTTCCGCTAGACAAATCAATCTGCTGATTCTGCTCTATAAAAAAGAAAATTGCATAATATGCAATTATAAATAAATGACTTGATGATGGCGTATATAAATAAAGCCACCTAGGGTTGGGAACCTTTTTAGGATTTTAAAACGATTCCAATTCCTTACAGGTTTCCTTTTTCAACGATTTTTCAATATAATAGGGAGGTTCCAAATGGAACAAATGGACAGGTCTGTGTAACTGTACAAAGTTTATGTGGAGTCCTTGAAATTAAAAAGTCTGAGAGCCAACTATAGTAATCGTATAGCAGCCAGTGAAGACCACACATTCAGCTCTGACAGTGGGATTAAAAACCCGGTTCCAAATATGATGTGTGATGGATCCGGGTTGTGATTTAATTGTGATTCTTAATATATTTTTTATCCCATGATTTTGTAACCCATTTTTCACCCCTGTGTCAATCATCTAATGTGATCCTGGGCTCTACACACCCTCCACCAACCTAGTCCCCATATATGGGGGACAAGGGGAGACCAACCTAGTCCCCATATATGGGGGACAAGGGGAGACCAACCTAGTCCCCATATATGGGGGACAAGGGGAGACCAACCTAGTCCCCATATATGGGGGACAAGGGGAGAGCAACGGACTTGAACTCATGCTTCGATTTAGTTGTGATTAGTCTGCTTTTGAAGGGACAGACAGACAGACATACATGGAGAAACAAACTGTACATACAGTAGGTACATACTACATAGTAACCCGGTCAGTGGGTTAAACATGACCAACCACCACCTGTATGGTTCATTTTTATCCAATTGTGCGTTGACTACTAGTAAGAAATAGCAGATCTACAAGCTCACAGCAGTGACGTTGTTCTCCTCCACACAGATGGAGATAACCCAGGAGATCTACTCCACCCGCCGCTCCATCCGCTACAGCACCACCAAGGGGGGGGCCCGGGGGGGAGGAGGGGGAGGGGGCCGGCAGCTGGCCCTGCCCTGCCCCCTGCTGGTGGACATGGACGTGATGGGAGGAGGAGGAGAGGACCACCTGGAGGGGGCGGGGTCCAACGCCATGATGTCCAATGCCGTGCCCAAGAAGAAGACCCGCACCCTCTACAGCCCCGGTGAGAACACGCACCGCTTAGCGCAGGGTGGGATTCCTAATGGTGTCAAAGACGTACCTGGCGTTGTCACCTGTCACCAAGGGTTAAGGTCCCCACACACACCTGTCACCAAGGGTTAAGGTCCCCACACACACACCTGTCACCAAGGGTTAAGGTCCCCACACACACACCTGTCACCAAGGGTTAAGGTCCCCACACACACACCTGTCACCAAGGGTTAAGGTCCCCACACACACCTGTCACCAAGGGTTAAGGTCCCCACACACACCTGTCACCAAGGGTTATGGTCCCCACACACACCTGTCACCAAGGGTTAAGGTCCCCACACACACCTGTCACCAAGGGTTAAGGTCCCCACACACACCTGTCACCAAGGGTTAAGGTCCCCACACACACACCTGTCACCAAGGGTTAAGGTCCCCACACACACCTGTCACCAAGGGTTAAGGTCCCCACACACACCTGTCACCAAGGGTTACCCCATTCTGGCCTGAGATCAGATTCTAAAAACGTCTTCTACATCCTGAGAGTTTTCCGCAAAAGCCATGTCAGTCGTTCTTCGATTTTTGACTGACATAGAAACATGGCTTTGTCAGAAAACAATCAAACAAACAAATCTATAAAGTGTGAACCCATTATAGTCATATTCACAGCTACGGTATTTAGGTATAGAGAGGGAATGCACATGCATAAAGTGAATGCACACTCAAAACCCACCTTTTCAAACTGGCTTTCCCTACATAACCCCCCCCCCACACACACACACACACACACTGACACACCCTCTTCTTGTTTGTCCCTCTTTTGATTTTGATTTCTAGTTTTTAACCTTTTAAACCTTTTTAAATAGTTTTCTAATAAATATGTCTGTACTCTTTCTGTAAAGCGACTTTGGGTACCCAGAAAAGCGCTATATAAATCGTATATATTATTATTATTATTATTATTAATGGCAGATCCAGTGGCAAATCGAGTGGAAGTTAATGTTTTTAAAGTCATTTAATGCAATCACATATAGGACATTTCTGTGTGGATGTATGGGCTGTCAAGGCCCAGATAGTAGTTTTTTGCCACTCGGTAAGCATTCCGGCATAACTTCCGGGTATGATGATGATGTCACGTGCATATACCCTCTGTTTGGCATAACAATTTAGGTAATTTTCAAATTTTACCTATAATTTTATAATGGACATATTTACTTTTCGGTCAAGTGGGCATCATGACCTTTGGGCAAGTAGAACATGACCTGTACTTGACTGACAGGTCTCAGTGCCTCCGAGACCTTTTAGTGTCGACCTCTGCAAAAACAGTTACTTTTGTGGGATTTCAAATTAAAAAGTAGTTAAGATCTAGTACAAACTAAGCAGAGTGTTTGGAGCTTGCCGATCTGCTCCTTAGCGTTACTTATACCACTACGTTTATTTACTGTACGAACAAACAAACACAAAAAGGTTGAATGTGGAGATGGGGAGGTTTACTTTATGCCCGGCGGCTACGGTATACAGTATGTGTGTGCGTGGGCAGCCATGCGGTGTTTGACTAACACTGTGTGTGTGTGTGTGTGTGTGTGTGTGTGTGTGTGTGTGTGTGTGTGTGTGTGTG
>NC_137878.1:39776749-39786749 GCF_963924005.1 Protomyctophum bolini | reverse complement strand
GCCTTGCATGGTTTCCGCTGCCATCGGTGTATGAATGGGTGAATGTAATGCACAATCTATGTAAAGCGCCTTGGATAAAGGCGCTATATAAATGCACCATTTACCATTTATCCTGACATGGATGGACAATCGGTGAATTTGAATCCTGTGAAGTAGCCCGAGGTTTCCAACCCCGACAGACACCATGTAGTCATTCCGTATTGCGGTTGAAACTATTGATTTATTGTCCCCAGATACTATTCTATAGATTAGATTTTTGATTGATTTGTTTGCTGTGTGTGTGTGTGTGTGTGTGTGTGTGTGTGTGTGTGTGTGTGTGTGTGTGTGTGTGTGTGTGTGTGTGTGTGTGTGCGTGTGTGTGCGTGTATTGTTTGTGCCTGTGACGGATGTTAGGTTTCTGAGCTATACTCATGATCCCAGATGCTTTTTGATGTATTACCATGTGTTGTTGTTCTTGCTTACTGTACAGTATTTACAGTAAATCACTCTGGATCAGGGAGTGGGCAACTCTGACAATGGAGAGGACCATAATATGTCCATACTCACTCCAGAGGGGCCACAAAAAATAGCCGATCTACCAGTCAACTTGTAGATCAGCTATTTTTGCTATATTTGAATTGAAATCCTGACTAATCTTTTTGCTATTTTTAATTGGGATCCTGAAAAGTCATTTTAACTAAATACAAATAGATTGGACATAAACAAAAGACAATAACATTATCTGTAACACTACTCGGCAAGCTACTAATTTAGACTGTAAGTAATTAAAGAAAGCGGGTCATGTTTGCAATGTTTAGAATTGTAAAAACAGCTGAAATCATTAACATATCAGTATTCTGAAATTAATCTGAGGGCCACATTAAAGGAGATTTCCATACTAAAAGGCTTTCTTACCTTTATTTGTAGTTGTTACGTCCCCACCAAAGGGTGTTATTTTTTGTGCAAAAGCGCATTATTGGCTATTTCCCCTACCATAAGCCCTAAATGAATTGCATTGAATTGAATGGGGCTATGGGGTGTTGTGCTAATTCGCTTATTTCCATCGCTCAAAATTATAATTATTTTGCATATATCCTCTCTTCATAATATCCCAAGCGGCACACTTTACTACTTATTTCGATGTAAATAAGTGAATTACCACCCCATAGCCCCATTCAATTCCCATTCCATTCAATGCAATTCATTGAGCGCTTATAATGGTAGGGGAAAAAAACACAAAAAAACACCTGGACCTCTTTGGTGGGGATGTAACGACTATCAAAAAAAGGTGAGAAAGGTAAGAAAGCCTTCTAGCATGGAATTCTCCTTTAATTAAGTGAAGGTGGGCGCCTACTGTATACCTAAATTGTAAAATTGTATATTTGCTTGTTAGTTCTTACAGGTCAGGCCAGGAGCAGGGAGGTGGTGGTGGTGGGGGTGGGGGGGGCCGGGGGGGCAGGGGTAGGGGCGGGGCTTCAGCATCATCAGATGGCGGTGGCGGCATCGTCTCAGGCCGGGGGAGGAGGAGGAGGCGGGGGAGGAGGAGGCGGAGTCTCTGCTGCGTCAGCCGCAGAGTACCACCCCCTCCACCCGGCCATGCACAGCCCGCCCCCGCTGCGCCGCGCCAGCCTGCCTCTGTTCGCCACCACCACCAGCGCCTCCAACGCCTACAACTTCACCAACAACGCCACCTCGGCCTCGGCTCCGCCCCTCCTCAACAACACGCCGGCCAGCACGCCGCCGCCGCCACACCTGTTCATGGACGGCCTGGAGGGCGTCACTGGCTCCGCCTCCTCCTCCTCGTCGTCAGCGCTGCTGCAGGCTGGGAGGGACCTCCACGCCACCACGCAGCAGCAGGCTCTGCAGGCTGACCCCAGGTCAGAACGCTCTCTGTCTCACGTTGTTAACCCAGGCTCTGCAGGCTGACCCCAGGTCAGCATGCTCTCTCTCTCTCACGTTATCAACCCAGGCTCTGCAGGCTGACCCCAGGTCAGCACGCTCTCTCTGACGTTATTAACCCAGGCTCTGCAGGCTGACCCCAGGTCAGCACTCCGCTCTCTTTCACGTTATTAACCCATTCTGTTGGTGTTAGCATTATGTTATGCTTTAGCTATTGAAAAATAGCAGATCTACAAGCTCGTAGCGCGCCACCGAGTGACGCGCTACGAGCTTGTAGGTCTGCTATTTTTGAAAAAAATCAAAGAACTGCACTGACATAGAAACATAGCTTTTTCAGAAAACTGTCAGGATGTATAGAAGACATTTTTTAGAATCTGATCTCAGGTCAAAACGAACGTTATTTTGGTCTCTAGACCTTCATGAAGATGGAGAGGTTGAATTATGAACGACAACAACGGCAGAGCCAACAGTGACAGTAGAAAATATTATTATTATAACAGTGACAGTAGCAAATATTATGTATATTATCATTTCATACCAGGCTCAGACAGCGCAGCGCAAGGGCTTTTTTTAATCTGGAAGGCTTTTGCCCCCAAAACTCTGAACAGTCTTACGTTTTTGTGCATTTCATGACATTTTCGGGGGACACTCAAAATGTTAATTTGATGTGTTTCTTCATTGATGTTAATTCGGTGTAAAATGTACAAGCCCCTAATATGGGCCTAATTGAAGAATCTCAAAGGCATGATGAGCAGTGCCGTGCGAGACCGTACATTCATATTAACCCATTTCGACCTGAGGAAGATTCTAAAAATGTTCTAAAAAATGTCTTCTAAGGTTTTCTGAAAACCTATGGTTTCTGTGTTTCAGTCGTTCTCATGTCAAGGTCCCCCAAATATATATGTAATTGGCCGCCGACCCCCATCTGAAAATTCGTTGTTCCAGTGAAGATTTGAGTTAAAAACGTTTTGAACATTTTCACGATTAAAACAAAAATAGCATTGATTGATTGATTTAAATATTTATTAACAGTTTGCAGAATTACAGTACATTTCAAGCACAAACTCAATACAAAGACTATTAGTGAGTGGACGACCCAATTAAGCATTACACTTGTTTACAACAGGGTCCACCATGTTCAATTCATCAAAACATTTAAAGACGTACAAATAGACACTTCTATATCGTTAAAGAACAGAACAGGAATTCATCATATATATGGGAAGCAAAAAGGGAAAAGAAACATATACAGTGAGGGGAAAAGGGGGGGGGGGGGACCTACAAGCTCGTATGAGCTTGTAGATCTGCTATTTTTCAATGGCTAACAATGCTTTATTAAACACCAAAAGTGTATTCCCGCACAAAATGGGTTAACAGCAGCGTCTGCCCTTCGCAGATTCATTCTAAGGTCTTAAATTAGGTATTAAAAAGAATCAGTTTTTCTCGATGCGCTGAATCACACAGACTTATGCTCTTTCATGTTTATTTCACACTTGAAATTGGTCTCATAATCCATTCTAGTTGAAGTATTAAAATGGTCTTTCAAAAAGATGACTTCAGTTGAACTTGCTGAATCGTGCAGTTTTTTTTTAGTTTAACCCATTTTGGGCGGAAACCCCTTTTGGGGTTTTAAACATTCTGTTATAATTTAGCTATTTAAAAATAGCAGATCTACAAGCTCATAGCGCGCCACCGAGTGGCGCGCTATGAACTTGTAGGTCTGCTATTTTTTTAAAGTCGTGAAAATGTGGCGCAAATCTTTGAATATATATATTTCAGAGCGAACATTTTTAACTAAAATATTGGCTTCTGGGGGGGTGGTGGTCCCTGGAACTACATTTTTTGAGATGGGGGGGGTCCGTGACCCAATAGAGATAATTCTGGGGGTCCTTGACATGAAAAAGGTTGAGCACCACTGATTAGAAACATGGGGTTTTTCAGGAAAAAAAAATAGGATTTAGAAGCCTTTTTTTTTTTTTAAATCGACCTCAGTCCAGAATGGGTTAAACTCAGTTGTCAGGAGTTTTTCAGATTTGGGGCTGCCATTTTTTTGGGTATGCCACTGAAGCAGTTTTGGGGATTAGCCCATTCTGAACGGGAACCCATGTTGGTGTTAGCATCGTGTTATGCTTTAGCTATTGAAAAATAGCAGATCTACAAGCTCGTAGCGCGCCACCGAGTGGCGCGCTACGAGCTTGTAGGTCTGCCATTTTTTGAAAAATCGAAGAACGACTGACATTTTTAGAATCTGATCTCAGGTCAGAATGGGTTCATCAGACCAGTGTGTGTCCAGTGGAAACCTCGTATGAATCTGATCTCAGGTCAGAATGGATTAGAGATGTTTCCTGTGGCTTGTCGTACAGCTGACGTCAGGCCAACTGAGGATGTAGCAAATTATTAAATAACGGCTGAGAAGAGATCAATAGATAAAACATTTATTTTAACCCCATTTCTACAAAATCATGTCTTCTGAATCCTGACAGTTTTCTGAAAAAATCCTATGTTTCTAATGTCAGTCGTTCTCAAACATTTCCATATCGAGGACCCCCACGATTATATGTAATTGGCCGCCGATCCCCATCAGTAGATATGTTGTTCCAGGGACCCCCCCCCCCCCCCCCCCAGAAGCAGAGATCTGAGTGAAAAATCACACCCGTGTGAACCGAGTGGTGCAACTCCCCTCTCTCTCTTCCCCCTCCTCCTCTCTCTCTCTCTCTCTCTCTCTCTCTCTCTCATTAGCAGGCAACAGCGCCCCTACTGGTAGTCATTATATGATGCTCACACATAGGTGAACACGGACGCTCTGAAAGAATATAATATTCAAAGATTTGCGACACATTTTCACGATTTTTCCAAAAACAGCAGATCTGCAAGCTCTCTCGCTATGAGCTTGCAGATCTGCTGTTTTTCAAATCTTTATTGTCAAGGAGACAGACTCGTGGGTTCGAGTCCCGACCCCGACGACCTTTTCTGCGTGTAACCCCCCCCCCCCCCCCCCCCATCTCTCTCTCTCTCTCTCTCCCCCCATTTACTGTCATTCTACTGTTCATGGGCGGCAGTGGATCAGCGGTAGAGTGGCCGGATGGTAACCGCAAGGTTCCCAGTTCGAACCCTGTGGGCTCCCCCAGAGTTAAAAGTGTCAAAGTGTCCTTGAGCAAGACTCTGAACCCATATAATTGCTCCTGATGTGCTGGTTGGTGCCTTGCATGGTTTCCCCCAGCATCGGTGTACGAATGTGTGTGTGAATGTAACATCTACTGTATGTAAAGCGCCTTGGATAAAGGCGCTATATAAATGCACCATTTATTTATATTTATTTTAATCTCCCTCAGCTCTCTGTTTGACTTCGGGGACCACCACCAGGGGCAGCAGAGCAGCAGCAGCCTGTCCTACGCGCTCCAGGCCTCGTCCTCCTACGGCCAGCAGGGGGCTCCGCAGGGCTCCGTGTCCCGGCTGGCCTACCTCACGCCCTCGCCCTACCTCACCCCCAACGCCCCCCCCTTAGACTCCTCCTCCTCCGCCACCTCCTACCTGACCTTTGGCCCCGGGGTGGGCTCCGCCGGCGTGCTCACCTACACAGCGGGAGGCCACGCCTACATCCAGTCGCAGAACGGAGGGCAGATCCTGCTGCAGCCCGCCGGACACCCGGGTGAGTTGGGAACCTAAACGGTCCAATTCCTCCACGGTTTGCCTTTAACGTCTCCTATAGGGGTGTTCCAAATGGAACACTGAATAAGCTTTCCCTGAAAGCTTATTCATACTCGTCTCGTACATATTTAGGCGATATGGTGACCAACCGAAAATTACAACATGACGTCACGCTGCGGTGGTTAGCGACTCACCGCTCACCCAAATGCATCTCTCTGTTTTTAAGGCCTATTCATAGTCTGGATTTTAGGTGGTGAGGTGACCACCGCTCCGGTGGTGAGGTGACCACCGGAGCTGAAATAACGTTGAGTGGTGGTGAGTAAAAACAGAGAGAAGGGCTGGAGCGGTGGCAGTGGTTTGCTCTTCACCGCGGCTCGTGATGTCATGTTGTAGTTCGGTGGTCACCTCAGTGATGTCATGTTGTAGTTCGGTGGTCACCCCACCACCGTAAATCCAGACTATGTATGAGCCTTTACTAACCGAAACGGTGGTCACCTTATCACCTTATCACCTAAAACTGGAGTATAACTTGAAAAGGTTTGAGAACCACTGGTTATTGTAATTGTATAGCAGACCGATTCCAGTTCCTCAATGATGGATTTCCTCCAAATCCGGATCCCAACCCTAGTTTGTGTACGAGTAAAATATATACAGTATCTTACTATCTTGATAAATTACATGTGTATTGTTGTGTTATTGGAAGCTTTGTTAATAGGGGTGCAACAGTTCTCGAACTAATCAAATTTAATCGGTTCTCGATATCGAAATGTTCAGATCATCTACGTGTGGTGAACTTTTAAATATGTATAGGCTAAATCGCTGTGCGAGAGAATGTATACAATAAATATATTTTTTTATATTTTAAAAACACAATTTTCCATCAATCAAAAAAAAAGTCTTCGATAAAAGAATAGCTAAGAAAGTAACTGATAGTTGCATGATCCCTACCTGTGTTACGACCCGGCCTAGGGGAGCCTACGTCACAACAAAATGGACTCCCTCTTTCCCATAACAATCTGTAATGTGTGTGTGTGTCTCCAGGTGGTCTCCAGTACCAGTACCAGGCCTACCCGTGGGCCAACATGTACAGCCAGCCAGCGGCCATGTTCCAGCGCGCCCAACAGCAGCAACAGCAGCAGCAGTGTGCCCTGGCCTACCCCGGCACCATGGGGCTCTCTGCTCGAGACCACCAGCAGCAACAACAGCTCTCCTCCTCCAACAACACCAACAACATGCCTCACAACCTGTCCCGTGGCGGAGGTAGGTCTGTTAACCTGGCGACTGTGGCTCAGGAGGTAGAGCAGGTCGTCCAATGATCCATGGGTCGGCGGTTCGAATCCCGGCTCCTCCTCCTCCTGTCTACATGTCGAAGTGTCCTTGGGCAAGACACTGAACCCCAAATTGCTCCTGATGTGCTGGTTGGTTCCTTGCATGCATGTGTGAATGTAATGCACAGTCTATGTAAAGCGCCTTGGATAAAGGCGCTATATAAATGCACCATTTACCATTTTGACCTATTTTGGGCGGGGAACCCCTTTTGGTGTACATTATGTTGTACTTTAACTGTTGAAAAATAGCAGATCTACAAGCTATGAGCTTGTATAGGTCTGCTATTTTTGACAAATCGTGAAAAGGTGGCCCAAATGTTTGAAAATATTCTTTCAGAGTGTTCGTCTTTACTTCTGGGAGGTCCCTGGAACTACATGTTTTCAGATGGGGGTCGGAAACATGCATCTGTAGAATCGATCTCAGGTCTAAATGGGTAAATGTAAATGTAAAAATAAAAGCTGAAATGGCTCATCTACATACAGGCTTACAACGTGCCAGTTTGTGATGCGATGCGTTCATAGTGGCATTTTTTTTGTTGCGATTAACGATAGTAACGCGATGATGAAATTATGCTAATTCATCCCAGTGTACAGTAGTATGACATTTTCACGTTAAATACTTTTTTTTATCAGGATAAATGATAGTAACCATTATCGTCCCTGACCTGGGGCAGCGGTGGCCGAACGTTATCAAGACGGAGCGGTCTTGATATCGGAAGGTCGCTAGTTCGTATCCCCGGACCGGCACGTTAAAATTGTGTGCCCTTGGACAAGGCATTATTGAACCCCTACCATGAAATGTTCTATGAGCAGGGCCTGGCTGTAAACAAGTTCTTGAGCTTAGTCCAGTTACCCTGCAGGGTAAACATAGTACCTTTCCTTTCCCTAGGCTACGGAGGGGCCTCTCTGTCGTCCCAGCCTCAGCCTCAGACCTCCACCCAGCCCCAGAGCTCCATCACCTCCACCTCCTCCACCTCCACCCCCACCCTGCCCCCCGTGTCCTCCCTGAGACCGGCCCTCCTCAGAGCGGCCGAGGGCAGCAGCGCCGCGGCCGGTAAGCCTGGGGCGCCATTATCACACCATTTATGCATTTATTTCAGATGATCGTAAATGGTTTTCGAATGATCGTTTCAATCGTTTGCATGTTGAGTTTTTTTTCCATACATTTAAAAAAAGACTGTTTTCGAAAATAGCTTCTGGGGGTCGCTGCTAGAACAACATACTTTCAGATGGGGGTTCGCAGCCAAATACAGATCATTCTGGGGGTCCTTGACATGAAAAAGGTCGAGAACCACTGACATTAGAAACATGGGGTTTTTCAGAAAACTGTCATGATTTAGAAGACATTTGTAGAATCCAGCTCAGGTCTAATATAACGTAATATATTTGTAATGGTGACAGGCAGCAGCGGCGGTGTCCAGGCCAGTGTCCAGGACAGTACTGTCCAGGCCCGGCCCAAGTCCCCCTCCTCCTCCACCACCCAGCTCAGTCCCGAGAGCCCCCCGCCAGCTCCCCCTTGTGTCAAGATGGAGTACGACAGCCCCACAGAGATCCACAGTCACTTCCACTGCGATTTCTCCCCCATAGTACACTTCTGATTCTGACTGACTGTGTGTGTGTGTGTGTGGCGTGCATGTGGGCCGTGCGTGACGATTTTGAGATTTTGTGCGTGTTCTCTATGTGTGTGCGTCTGATGTTAACGGGTGTGTTCGTGTGTGTGATGTTCACACAGTTATTCTGACCACAAAAAAAAAGAAAAGTGAGTTTACATTTCTTACATAAGTGCCTATTTTACAACGAGTTGCTGTGACTATATTTATAATTTATATACTGTACGCTACATCAGGGGGTGGGAAACTGTCGGCCCGGGGGCCACATGCGGCCCCCCCACCTTCACTTAATTAATGTGGCTGTTACAATTCATGCAAACATAATGTTATTGTCTTTTTTTTATGTCCAATATATTTGTATTTAGTTAAAATGTACTTTTCAGGATCCCAATTAAAAATAGCAAAAGAATATAGCAAAAATAGCCGATATACAAGCTCAAAACGCGTTGCATTGCAACGCGTTTTGAGCTTGTAGATCGGCTATTTTTTTGGCTACGACAGTAACATGCACTGTCTGTGGCCCCTCTGGAGTGATTGTGGAAATGTAGTGGCCCTCGCCAGCGTCAAAGTTGCCAGACCCCTGGTCTACATAATATACGGTCGGGTGGAAACAGCATACTGTACGTTCAAACCTCATACTGTATGCTCAAAGGAACTTTCTTATAATTTTGTTTTTCCAAAACAATAGCAGATTTAATAGCTCAGATTTAAAAGAACTTTCTTTCCAGAAAACAACGTAAATGACATGTTGTGTTCCAGATGGAATTGATTTCATTGATTTGTCACAAGCTCTTCTCCTTAATACTTACTTTTTTTTAATATTCATAAATCCCCACTTTAAGCACTTCATATAATTTTAGTTCTTTCCAAAACAATAGCTGATTTAATAGCTCAGATTCAAAAGAACTGTCTTTCCAGAAAAAATGGTGTGTTGTGTGTGTTCCAGATGGAATTGAGTTCATTGATTTGTCTCAAGCTCTTCTCCTTAATTAATACTTACTCTTTTTGATATTCATAAATTCCACATAGAGACTTTTAAGCACTTTAAGCTTCAGTATAGTATGACGAACGTAGGACATCACTTTGTGAAGAAAACAAACATAAGAGTTGAAATATTATGGACATCATGTGGTTTCTGCCCGACAAACATACTTAATTCTGTGATATTTGTGATTATTATCATTATTTTTTCCACTGTTATAATTGGAGTTACCACAGCAAGGCAACTTTGGCTGCGTTTGTTCTGCAATAAATGCTTATTGGTGTTACCCTGTTAATTCTGTTTTAAGTTTATTAATTCAGGGCCTTCTACTGTATATACGGTATCACTGAAGGTAGCTCCCGAGTCCCCACACACCAATGTCATCGACAGGCTGCGGTAAGTGTTGGAAAATCATTTGTTGCCGAAAATCTGAACGGTGCCAAAATGCGGAAGTACAGAACGTTCTTTCAGGTGCTTCAAAACGCCACTGAGCAACTTCCATTGGGATGCACCGGAAGGGAAATGATTGGCCGAAACCGAACGCCGAATATAGG
>NC_137878.1:39766749-39771749 GCF_963924005.1 Protomyctophum bolini | reverse complement strand
GAAAAAACTAAAAACAAACATGATCTGCAAACAAACATGCAGTCACCACGCTGTGGCTGTGATGTTCCTTTTGACTGACACCAAGTTTAACCCATTCTGACCTGAGATCAGATTCATACGAGGTTTCCACTGGACACACACTGGTCTGATGAACCCATTCTGACCTGAGATCAGATTTAAAAAAATGTCAGTAGTTCTTCGATTTTTCAAAAATAGCAGATCTACAAGCTCGTAGCGCGCCACTCGGTGGCGCGCTATGAGCTTGTAGATCTGCTATTTTTCAATAGCTAAAGCATAACATGATGCTAACACCAAAATGGGTTCCCGTTCAGAATGGGTTAAAATAAGAATTGAACGCACAGAATATCAATAAGAAGCAACTGAAAAACACGTCATTTCAATGGTAGTGGATTGGAGAGAGAGGGGATTTATGTCCAACCACGAAACGGCAACCAATGGGTGCGAAGAGGGGCTACAGCCAGGGGCGGGGCTTGACAAAGGGTGCATTGTCACGACAGCCAAACAAATTGCATGATTTGTGTATGGGACACGCCCACTACTGGCGAGGAATGTCGCCCGAAAAGATACAAAAATAATCGTCTTTCCGGACGATACTGGGCGATTAGGCGATGTGTCGGCCCGAAAGAAACCAAACAGACAAAAACTAAATACAAAAACTAACTTATTTGTTTATCTATTCTACTCTAAAAGGTCAGTACATGGATTTAAAAAAAATGTGGTCATGTCAGCCAAAACCATCTTTTTAATGTGAATTTAAAGTTTTTGAACGAACTGGAAGGCAATCAAGTCATTCCACTGAACTGCTGCCCGAAATTTAGGAAATATCTTTTTTCCCATATTTGCTGTAAAAATGGCAGGGTTTAAAATGAAGTATACTCTGATGCTACATTTTTTTTCTAATCCTGTGATCTAGGCACACAGGATCCAGGATATGGCTTGATTCTAGAGGCTTAAAATCATTTATATATTTTTTAGAAAATCTCTATATGGGGGGGGGGGGGGAATGAATGCCCTATTTATTTATTTATTTACAGTATATTCCTTTTTGGAAAGAAGATTAAAGAATTCCCAGGATTTTAGCTTTAAATTAATACAGGATGTTTGCTGTGTACGTGCACTGTGACGTCTCTCTACATGTGTGTGCATGGCATGCTCTGTGCGTATGTGTGTGTGTGTGTGTGTGTGTGTGTGTGTGTGTGTGTGTGTGTGTGTGTGCGTGTGCGTGTGCGTGTGCTTGTGCTTGCTTTCCTGGAGGTTTTGGTTTGTGATTAATCTTACCAGGTCTTCCCCAGTGATGTGAACAGAGAGTGCTCAGAAGAACACAGCTGCGCAGTGAGTATATTCGTGTGCTTGTGTGTGTGTGTGTGTGTGTGTGTGTGTGTGTGTGTGTGTGTGTGTGTGTGTGTGTGTACATGCGTGTGCGTGTGCGAGCAGCAAAGCCCAGGTATGTGTGTGTGTGTATCTCGGTCCTCCCCGGCCCGTTCCTGACATGTTAATATTTACTCAGTATTCTGAGACTTGGAGTGAAAAGTGAAAAAAGCCGACTTGTTTCAATATTTATGGATGTGGTCAAACATGAAATCCTCACAGTCTTTCCAAAGCCCGCTCATGGCTGGCAGCACGCATGCACACACACACACACACACACACACACACGTTACGCACGCACACACGCACGCACGCACACCTGCCCTCACGCCCCTCCCTCCCTCCCTCCCTCCATCCATTCCAAGCTGAGATGAAGAAGTCCTTTCATGGCTGTTTGGCTGTACAGTCAGTTCTGCTTGTGTTGTTTGTTTGTTTATGTTTACTGATCTCTCTCTCTCTGCTTCTTCATTAATAATGTCCTGATAGGCGTTGGATCTGAAGCATTGTGTCTGATCATGTCATGTGGGGGTCCCGTGCGTGGCACCATCCCTAGGGATAGATAGATGGGGTGACCGGATGTCCTCCTCTGCGTGTGCGCTCAAAGTGGCGCGCTTTGAGCTTGTAGGTCTGCTATTTTTGAAAAACCCATTCTGACCTGAGATCAGATTCTAAAAAATGTCTTCTACATCCTGACAGTTTTATTAAAAATACTATGTTTCTATGTCAGTGGTTCTTCGATTTGTCAATAGCTCAATTATAACGTAACGCTAACACCAAAACGGGTTCCCACCCAAAATGGGTTAAACACTCTATACTTAGTGAGACGAACCACCAAACCTCCTCGTCCAATAATAGCCGATTGGCGAGGAGGTTTGTGGCGCGTTGTGAGCTTGTAGATCTGCTATTTTTGTTGAATGTTGTCCCTCCCAGAATAGGGAGGATGGGGTTCAAGTTGTTAAATGTCCAAGTGTGATGTTATTTTTATTTTTCATCATAATGGAAACATTTTTTTGTCAATGACACATTTGTAGCTTTGGGGGGGCAAGATTTACATACTGTACTATTTACATACCCGTTAATATGACATGGCATGTCAGGTTGTATGAAGTAACAATATAATTCAGGAGGTGCCTTGGATGAGACAGTTCTTTACAGGTCGGGGTGACCCTGAGAAGTTTGAGAAGCACTTCTCTACTTCATATAGTTATAGGTGATCTGCAGCACTATGTCTAATGCCATAAATCAGAGCTGATAGAGTCTATTGTCTGCCCACCCTTCAAGCTCTGCTGGGTTCCCTGGAATGGGCCCCTGGAATGGGCCCCTGGAATGGGCCCCTGGAATGGGCCCCTGGAATGGCAACCGCTGCTGATTCTGAAGTTCATTTTGAAAGGAGTGGGAACGGCGTTGCCATGTCTGCTTATTACAAGCGACTTTGGGGGGGGGGGGCTTGTTTTTCTGTAACGTTCCTTGTAAATATTGGTAATTGCAGCAGCGGGTTGCGGACGGTTCTGGTTGGGCTCTGTTCCAAAATAAAAGCATATAGTTGCTTATTTGGGCTTGCTTCCTAAATGTTGATTAAACCGGTGGTTCTTCTCAAACATTTTCATGCCAGGTAAAGGTAAACCAAACCCCAAGGGTCTGGGTAGCTCAGTCAGTTTTCTCAGTCACTTTTGACCGCAAGGTCATGGGTTCGATCCCAGGCGAACTATAGCGCCAACTCAGCATATGAGAGACTAGCACGGCTTGATGTTGTGCAGTCAGTACTGGGAGCTGATGGTAGGTGTGGTGAAGTTGTGCAGTCAGTACTGGGAGCTGATGGTAGGTGTGGTGCATTTTGTGTCAGCGGGATACCAGATTTGTGAAGTTAAAATATTTCACTTTTTTTCCCTCTCAAGATTCTTTTCAAAATGGCAGATATATACAGGCAATGTCTTTATTATGTTTAATTGTCGTGTGAGACTGTGAGTGTGAGTCACTTAATTTGGGCTTGTTTTCATATAGACCCATGGTTGCTCATTTATCTCTCGCAAAACTGGCAACACTGATGGGGAAATGGAGAGTATAGAGGAGGCTCGGAAACTCGGAGAAATCGAGGTGCCAATTTGGAGTGTTTTGTTAAACAATGAAGACAGCCATTGAGCCAGCCACAGGCCAGGCCAGTAGAAAGTGGTATACTTTATGTGGAAAAGAACATCAACAACGTCTCCCTCTATTGACAGTAAATAACCCATTCTGACCTGAGATCAGATTCATACGAGGTTTCCACTGTGACACACACTGGTCTGATGAACCCATTCTGACCTGAGATCAGATTCTAAAAATGTCAGTCGCTCTTCGATTTTTCAAAAATAGCAGACCTACAAGCTCGTATCGCGCCACTCGGTGGCGCGATATGAGCTTGTAGATCTGCTATTTTTCAATAGCTAAAGCATAACATGATGCTAACACCAAAATGGGTGCCAGGTCAGAATGGGATAAATGGGGCTCAAGGCAGCGTTGTTCAAATTGGATAAAAATGCTCCCTTTTTTCTTTTTCTGTAGAGAGAGAAATTGGACAGAGGAGGAGAAGGCTGGCTGATTTGTTTGCATTCGTGCCCAATATCTCTGCTTGCTTCTGTATCTTCGTGGCAGCAAGCAGCCCTTGTGTTGAATATAGACTCGGTGTGGTTGGCACTCAGTCTCAGAATGGATTTACGGGAAATGTGTCCCCATCTCGGCAATGCTAAACAAACCCCCATATAACGTCATATTGGATTTATTAAGAAAGAAAGAAATGCATAATCGGCGCTTGTATTAACCCATTTATTTAGGCCTGACTTCGGAATAAAAACAAATGTCAGTTTTCTGAAATACGTTTCTATATCAGTGGTGCTCAATATTTCATGGCTAGGACCCCAAAAATTTAATTTTTGATGGACCCCCCATCTGAAAATATGTTATTCCAGGAACCCCCCAGAAGCAAAGATTTTAGTTAAAAACTTTCGCCCTGAAATAATATAATATTCAAAGGCGATTTCACGACCAGAACATTCCTCTCCTGTTCCCTTCTCAGCTTCCCTTCCTACTGTCTGTCTCTCCTACACTGTCTCACTCTCAGCTTCCCTTCCTACTGTCTGTCTCTCCTACACTGTCTCCCTCTCAGCTTCCCTTCCTACTGTCTGTCTCTCCTACACTGTCTCCCTCTCAGCTTCCCTTCCTACTGTCTGTCTCTCCTACACTGTCTCCCTCTCAGCTTCCCTTCCTACTGTCTGTCTCTCCTACACTGTCTCCCTCTCAGCTTCCCTTCCTACTGTCTGTCTCTCCTACACTGTCTCCCTCTCAGCTTCCCTTCCTACTGTCTGTCTCTCCTACACTGTCTCCCTCTCAGCTTCCCTTCCTACTGTCTGTCTCTCCTACACTGTCTCCCTCTCAGCTTCCCTTCCTACTGTCTGTCTCTCCTACACTGTCTCCCTCTCAGCTTCCCTTCCTACTGTCTGTCTCTCCTACACTGTCTCCCTCTCAGCTTCCCTTCCTACTGTCTGTCTCTCCTACACTGTCTCCCTCTCAGCTTCCCTTCCTACTGTCTGTCTCTCCTACACTGTCTCCCTCTCAGCTTCCCTTCCTACTGTCTG
>NC_137878.1:39751749-39759249 GCF_963924005.1 Protomyctophum bolini | reverse complement strand
GGTCGGTGGGGCTTGTGGGTTTTAGGCCGTATACCAACAGCCCATAAGGCTGTCTTCAGAAGGTGTGTGTGGATAATTTGGACGATTGAGGTGGACAGAGTGTGCTTGGCTGGCCGCGCGCGCACATGTGTGTGTGTGTGTGTGTGTGTTTGTGTGTGTGTTGTTTGCGTTGTGTACTGCTGCATTAGTGTAGGTAGGGGGAGGTGGGGGGGGGGGGGGGGGAGTGTGGCATAATCGAGGGAGGGAGAGAGGTGAAGGGAGAGAGTGGAGATCGGTGAGGTTTGGCAGACGCAGGGAGTTTCAGTACTGTGTGAGCGCCACATGTACGTAATTAATGTACCTTTCACTGTATTTAATGCTCTGTATGCGTCTGTCTGTCTGTCTGTCTGTCTGTCTGTCTGTCTGTCTGTCTGTCTGTCTGTCTGTCTGTCTGTCTGTCTGTCTGTCTGTCTGTCTGTCTGTCTGTCTGTCCGTCCGGGGGTCACTGTCGTGCGAGCTAGACACACTGTACTGCTACTGTATGCCGGCTGACACACACACACACACACACACACACACACACACACACACACACACACACACACACACACACACACACACACACACACACACACACACACACACACACACACACACACACACACACACACACACACACACACACACACACACACACACACACACACGCAAACTGCTGCCTTATAGACCTTAGGTGTGATTGGCTGAGATGAATGAATCCTATTCCATTGTAGTATTGTAGTATAACATTTATTATTGTCACCAACCAACTCATACCGTTGTACCTCATATTTAACTGAGACTTACTCTAAAAAGAAAACACATCGTCTGGCCTCTCCCTATGGTCTGTTTTATCATGGCCTGCTCCTCTCCATCTCTCCTCCTCTCCTCTCCCTCATCTCTCCTGTTGCCTCTCTCCTCCATCTCCCTCATCTCTCCTCCTCTGGTCCTCAATCTCTCCCTCCCTCATCCCTCCTGTTGCCTCTCCTCCACCTCTCTCCATCTCTCCTCCTCTGGTCCTCCATCTCTCTCCATCTCTCCCTCCATCATCTCTCCTGTTGCCTCTCTCCTCCATCTCTCTCCATCTCTCCTCCTCCTCTCCCTCATCTCTCCTCCTCTCTCTCCTCCTCTCTCTCCTCCATCTCTCTCCATCTCTCCTCCTCTCCCTCATCTCTCCTCCTCTCTCTCCTCCTCTCTCTCCTCCATCTCTCTCCATCTCTCCTCCTCCTCTCCCTCATCTCTCCTCCTCTCTCTCCTCCTCTCTCTCCTCCATCTCTCTCCATCTCTCCTCCTCCTCTCCCTCATCTCTCCTCCTCTGGTCCTCCATCTCTCTCCATCTCTCCTGTTTTCAAATTGACTTTTTCTTCCGATTCCGCCTCCTTTTTTCCATCCCCATACATCACACTTGACTCCATCCAGTGTGTGTGTGCGCACGTCTGTGCGCGCATGTGTGTGTGTGTGTGTGTGTGTGTGACTGTGCGTGTGTTTGTGCACCCTCCTTTCCCCTCCCAACAGCCCCTCCCCCCTCCTCCCTCCTCATTTTCCACCAACGGCTTTCATCCTGCCACCCCCCCCCAAAAATTGCTTTTTTTTCTCTTTTTTTTTTTACAAACATAAAGACGCCTTTCATTTGGGCATATGCAAATATGCCCAAAGATATTGCATAGTTAATCTCTGCTTTCTGCAGACAGCGCAGCGCGTTGTGAGCTTGTAGATATAATATCGTTGCTGTCCTGGAGGAAACCTCATAACTCCATTTTTGGAGGTTTTTGATATTTTTTTTCTCCCTTAAATCAGATCGAAATCAATCGAAAATATTGAACCAATGGAAAGTAGTAAAAAACGCATTGGGCCAAACCTCTTAACTCCATTGGACCTTCAAACTTTCTGCTAAAACAGCTAACTCCACCACCTCTTTCTTTCTCATGTAAGTAATTGACAATATTTAATATCACAACACCAACTTTGATGAGGCAATATTGCATCGTTTACATTTTTTAAGGTTTTTTCATTTCCTGAAAAATGAACATTTTGGAGTTTATATAGGTTTCATATATATTACTATTATTACTATTATTAAACACATACACATAATGTAATAATATGGCAAAGAGGTTTAGGGATAAAGGTTAAGGCACGCCCACATGTGTCAGTACTGTATATCAGTTAAAGCTGCTATAAACATGTCAACATTTTAATTACCACGCTCTCTCTCTCTCTCTCTCTCTCTCTCTCTCTCTCTCTCTCATTAGCAGGCAACAGTGCAGCACTATCCCTCTCTCTGTTTCTGGCACAACAGCGAAAACTGTAGAAGACACTTTTAGAATCTGATCTCAGGTCAGAATGGATCCATGTAATCTGTGTCTTTGTCCCTTAGCGGCCGGCCTGTGAATCTGATCTCAGGTCAGAATGGATCCATGTAATCTGTGTCTTTGTCCCTTAGCGGCCGGCCTGTGAATCTGATCTCAGGTCAGAATGGATCCATGTAATCTGTGTCTTTGTCCCTCAGCGGCCGGCCTGTGAATCTGATCTCAGGTCAGAATGGATCCATGTAACCTGTGTCTTGTCCCTTATAGCGGCCGGCCTGTGAATCTGATCTCAGGTCAGAATGGATCCATGTAACCTGTGTCTTTGTCCCTCAGCGGCCGGCCTGTGAATCTGATCTCAGGTCAGAATGGATCCATGTAACCTGTGTCTTTGTCCCTCAGCGGCCGGCCTGTGAATCTGATCTCAGGTCAGAATGGATCCATGTAACCTGTGTCGTTGTCCCTCAGCGGCCGGCCTGTGAATCTGATCTCAGGTCAGAATGGATCCATGTAACCTGTGTCTTTGTCCCTCAGCGGCCGGCCTGTGAATCTGATCTCAGGTCAGAATGGATCCATGTAATCTGTGTCTTTGTCCCTCAGCGGCCGGCCTGTGAATCTGATCTCAGGTCAGAATGGATCCCTGTAATCTGTGTGTTGTCCCTTAGCGGCCGGCTTGTGAATCTGATCTCAGGTCAGAATGGATCCATGTAATCTGTGTCTTGTCCCTCAGCGGCCGGCCTGTGAATCTGATCTCAGGTCAGAATGGATCCATGTAACCTGTGTGTTGTCCTCCCTTAGCGGCTGGCCTGTGCAACACGCGGCCCACGGACCTGGTGTTCATCGTGGACTCCAGCCGCAGCGTTCGCCCCGCCGAGTTCGAGCAGGTCAAGGTGTTCCTGGCCAACGTCATCGAGGGCCTGGACGTGGGGCCCAGCGCCACCCGGGTGGGCGTGGTCAACTACGCCAGCCGCGTCAAGAACGAGGTATAATTAATGGGCACATTTTTCTATATTAGTTTTAAGTCATATAGGGCTGTATTTTGCGTGTCTTAAGTACCAGGTCTTATTACCTAACTTGAGTAAACTAAAGACCTGGAGGCGTGGTCAATGCTCTTTGGCCACTCAGAATAGCCAAATGGCATTGATCACGCCTCCAGGTCTTTAGTTTACTCAAGTTAGGGAATATATTTTGTTTCCATTTAGTTTTCGTCAGTGAAAAAAGGTAGTCGACGGACATTTTTGGTCTAGTCGACGACATCAACACTGCGAGGTTTACTGTACTATATACTGTAGGTGTACTGTACTCCCCTTGAAGGAACAATCTCGCCCGACAAATCAAACTCAGCTTCTTCTTCTACGCAACGGTGGAGTCTGTGTCTCCTACACGGCAGTGAATGCTGGACCCTGAAGCCAACCCTGCAGAAGTCCCTTGACGGGTCCTACACCAGAATGCTGCGTGCAGGACTTAACATCAGCAAGACTGTACATGTCACTAACAAGACTCTGTATGAGGGATTACCAATTAAGGGTGAGCCAGAAGATAGCAGCCAGGAGAATGAGACTATAGCAGGACACTGACAGAGGCATCAAGAACTGCCAGCCAGCAAACTGCAGTGCTCTGGGAACCAACACACGGGCATCGATCACGAGGAGGTCCCATGCTAACATACTGTACGTGGATGTAGTCGAGAACGATGCAGGAGTGCAAAGTACCAACGACTTATGTCTACTGGCAACGAACTGTATGGAGACTGCACTCCATACATCTGCACTCCCTGTGGGGGTGTGGAACGACTCGACACTGGGCACTGCCCTCCCTGTTGGTGGTGTGGAACGCGTGTGTCAAATTTGGGGCGAACGGTTCTCGAGTTACCTTGGATTACACCATGTCCACGCTTCATTGCCACCACGCATTTAGGATGGATGTTGTTTGGATCTGGGTCGGCACCGAGCTAACGCAGCCTCTCTCTCTCTCTCTCTCTCTCTCTCTCTCTCTCTCTCTCTCTATCTCTCTCTCTCCTCCTCTCTGCCCATAACAGGTGTCCCTGAAGACCTACAAGACCAAGGCGGGCCTGGTGAAGGCTGTGACCAAGATCGAGCCTCTGTCCACCGGCACCATGACCGGGCTCTCCATCCAGTTCGCCATGAACGTGGCCTTCAGCGAGGCGGAGGGCGCCCGCACCAAGTCCCCCGAGATCAACAAGGTACCACGCACGCACGCCACGCACGCACGCACGCCACGCTCGCACGCATGCACGCAATCGCAGTTAGTTGAGATAATCCGTTTTTTTATTGCATAATCATCATAATCCGTCTAAATTTTTTTTTTGACGGAAGCTGAAATAACAGATCTACAACTTTACAACAGTAAACTATTTGTTTCATAATGTTCAAATGTCCAATATCAAAAACACGAAGAATCATTCATTTTAATTACTTGTATTACAATTAATTGTGTCAGCCCTAGTCACGCACGCACGCAACACATGCGCAAACACACACAGTCACAGTAAATATTACAATGTAGTTATTATTTTGTTAATACTTTTCATTTGGTTATTAAACAAAAAGCCCTATATATGCCTGCCCTTATTACATTATACCTGCCCTCTATAACTAAAATAAAACAAATATTTTATTCATTTTATCTTCATCTTTTACTCAAGTGGACAACCTGCCTGTTCCTTGTGCAATGGAATGTATAGGGGCTGATAAAATAATAAACATTAACATTATAAATATTGTTTTGTTGCTCCCTCATATTAACCAGCGGAAGTACAGGGTTAGTTTATGGTTAGACATGCATTCCTTACATTCCACCGGGCTGGGCCAGGACCACACCCATCACGGACAGAATGACATGCTCGACTCAAAACAGATGAACTATTTATACAATAAATGAAAACATAGACTGTAGTGTAAGGTGTTTTTTAAATTTAAAATGTTATGGTATAGTGTCCAGTTTTTTTTTTAATACTGTTTTTATTAGGCATTTTTGTATGACAATTTCAGATTTAGACAATGATAATAAGAAATTCAGTTCAATAAAAATGAAAAAAATAACAGGCAATGTAAATGTTCCACATACAGTATAATAAAAAAAACATAAGTGTGATAAACATGAAAAAACTAAAAACAGTTAAACAATGACAAGTGTGAACAGACAAACAAAACAGGACAGACACTCTTGCTCTCAAACTTCCAACATGTTGTGAATTAAGTAAGTTAGACTTTTTTTTTTAAATAATAAATAATAAAATAAAGAAAAAACACTCAGTTCCTTTTTTTTATTTCCAATTTTCTATTGTGCTATCTATTGTGTAGGAGGGGTTAGCGTGCACCTATTAAAATAGTCAATGAAGGGTTGCCATGTCTGGTAGAACCTATCTTCACTCCCTCTCAATTCAAACTTAATCTTTTCCAATTGTAAGTAATGCATAACATCCTTCATAAGTGAAGTGTGAGTTGGAACCTGTGCTTGTTTCCAATTCAACAGTATCAGTCTGCGAGCCAGTAGAGTCACATATTTTACCATGTTATATTGGAAACTAGACAGTTTGACCCCGGGGCCTGTGACTCCCATAATTGCTGTCAGTGGATCCGGGTCAAAAGGTCTTTCAACAATGTCTTTTGTCACTTTTTTTAAATGGCATAACGTATTTTCAAGCTCACGACAACGTATTGGAAGGCGACATGTTGTGAGCTTCTACTGTAGATTGGGCTCTTTTCAATGCTTTTGTCAATACAATACAATACAATACAACAAAGTATAAAGATAGCCTGATGAAGGCCGCATAGGCCGAAACGTTGCTATTTCCCTGTAAATAAAAGTTGGTCACTGCATTTGAAGACAGTGTGCATGCGGTTGTTTTCCTTGTTCATACAACACAGTATAAAATAGGCCATTCATTTATGGAAAGAAAATATTAAACGTGATTATTATTATTATTTTCAACAATGGGATAATAGTTTTCTTTTGGTGGGTAGATCTTGCTGAGCTGTGAAAGTAGCTCTCAAGTCAAAAAGGTGTGGGCACCTCTAGAGTACAGTATGTACACTAACCCTAGACTAGGGGGCATAAGAGTACAGTATGTACACGCAAACCCCTCCCCCTCGCGTCTCACTCCGTGTGGTTTTCCTCCCCTCCTCGTCCAGGTGGCCATCGTGGTGACGGACGGCCGCCCCCAGGACAACGTGAAGGACATCGCCCAGAAGGCGCGCGACGCGGGCATCGAGCTGTTCGCCATCGGCGTGGGCCGCGTGGACATGAACACGCTGAAGCAGATCGCCAGCGAGCCGCTGGACGACCACGTGGACTACGTGGAGAGCTACAGCGTCATCGAGAAGCTCACCAAGAAGTTCCAGGAGGCCTTCTGTGGTAAGAGGGAGGAGGAGGAGGCCTCGTTTAGCCCTCGGCCCTGCATGGTTTTGAGGTTATAGGCTTTAGGCCGACACAGTTTCTGTGTCGGGGTTAAGTTTAAGGCTCATTCATAGTCTGGATTTATCGGTGGTGGGGTGACCACTGAACAACAACATGACGTCACTGAGGTGACCACCGAACTACAACATGACGTCACTGAGCCACGGTGAAGAGCAAACCACCGCCACCACTCCAGCCCTTCTCTCTGTTTTTTACTCACCACCGATCAACGTTATTTCAGCTCCGGCGGTCAGCTCACCACCGGAGCTGAAATAACGTAACGTGCTCACCTCACCACCGAAAATGACCAGACTATGAATGAGCCTTTAGGGTCAAGGTTAGGGTTAGGCCTAGTTTCTGTGTCGGGTTAAGGTTTAAGGTCAAGGTTAGTTTTAGGTGTAGTTTCTGTGAGGTCATGTTTAGGGTCACGGTTAGGGATAGGCATATTAGGGGCTTTTTTTTGCGAAACACCCTGGAAAGAGGATGTTTGGGAGGAGAGACGGGGAGAGAGATGGAGTCTTCTACTCCAGACATCAAGGCACATCACTCTAATTTAGGGGTGGGAGACCAGAGGGGGAGATGAATCTCTAGGACATTCATTCCCCGTGGAAGGAGCTGATCTCCTGGAGATCACTGGAGATTCCCTGCCTGTGCTGAGAGAGGGTAAGGTTCAGGGTACCCTGCTTGTCTTGCTCCAAAACCTGGCACCTGTTATAACCCTCTGTCCATCAGGGAGACATCCGGGATAAGACGGTCA
>NC_137878.1:39689249-39746749 GCF_963924005.1 Protomyctophum bolini | reverse complement strand
CCGCGGAGGCTGTGGGTTCAAGTCCAGACACAATGGGCTTGTGTGAACTGCACAAAACTCGTACAGGCTTTGGGGGGCGACACCTGTCAGCGGGGAGTGTTGGGCGTGAGGAGTAGGACGAAAGGGGGCTCTACGTCCTCCCGGTGGGGGCTCCTCACTGGCAGGTGAGTCAGTAGGATACAACAGTATGTCCTCCCGGTGGGGGCTCCTCACCGGTAGGTGAGTCAGTATAGGATACAACAGTATGTCCTCCCGGTGGGGGCTCCTCACCGGTAGGTGAGTCAGTAGGATACAACAGCAGTGACATCACACAGAAATGTGTGTGGGGAGGAATACATCGGCATATTAACGACTAAATTAGGGAGAAAGCGGGGTGACTTAAAACCCCTTTAAAAAAATAACAAAACAATTCAAATAACATCACTTTGTTCTGTGAGTGCCTGAAATAAAAATGTCTGTGTTTCCGAGGCTAGTGAGTGCAGACTTGTCTCCTGTGAGTCTGCAACGTGGTGTCCTTGATTCCTTTAAACTACTTGTCGGTAGAGCATGATTAGCTCGGGGCTATAATTATATTATTCCTGTTGTAATTTTAATGAACACACGTCGTACGCACGCACATGCACTGCTCTGGTCTGGACACCGACTACTGCCCTAAACCTGTGAGTTTGTCTGTTCCTCTTCCAACAGACGAGGAACATGACTGTGTGTGACTCCATTGTTAGTTTGTTATCTAATCTAAACCTTGTCTCTTCCAACAGAGGACGACCCCTGTGAATGTGACTCCCTCGTTAAGTTAACCTGTGTGTGGTTTGTTTGTCTCTTCCAACAGAGGACGACCCCTGTGAATGTGACTCCCTCGTTAAGTTAACCTGTGTGTGGTTTGTTTGTCTCTTCCAACAGAGGACGACCCCTGTGAATGTGACTCCCTCGTTAAGTTAACCTGTGTGTGGTTTGTTTGTTTGTCTCTTCCAACAGAGGACGACCCCTGTGAATGTGACTCCCTCGTTAAGTTAACCTGTGTGTGGTTTGTTTGTCTCTTCCAACAGAGGACGACCCCTGTGAATGTGACTCCCTCGTTAAGTTCCAGAAAAAGGTTGAGGAGGCTTTACAGGCACTAACGAAAAAACATATCCTTTTCACGAGAGGTAGGCCTACTGTGTCCTTGTTCCTACTGCCGCTCGTTTGTCTTGGGCAAAAGTGCATCCGTACATCAACGTTTTTAAAACAGACAGACAATACACGATAGCAGCAATGTACAGGTGTAGTATCAATATCAGAGAAGGTATGAATATAAAAAGTGTATTCACAATGATCTATACCATACCATACCATACCATCTTTATTTCTATAGCACATTTAAATAACAACAAGTTGTACCAAAGTGCTTTACAATAAAATAATACAAATCACAACTTCATTTAAAAACAAACAACATACAGTACACAGTGTCACTTTCAACATCAAAAGCTCATACTATGCTTGGAAAAGCCAAAGAATAAAAATATGTCTTGAGGCGTGATTTAAACACCTGAAGAGTGGGGGCTTGTCTTATGTGCAGAGGCAGCTCATTCCAGAGCTTGGGAGCTGCCACTGCAAAAGCCCGGTTCCCTCTGAGCTTCAGCCTTGATATCTACTGTATATGACGAGAGGAGGTAGACTAGAGTTGTTATTATTATTCCTTGACCCCAACCTGTTCACTAGAGAGGTAGAGGAGGTAGACTAGAGTTATTGTTATTATTATTATTATTATTATTCCTTGACCCCAACCTGTTCACTAGAGAGGTAGAGGAGGTAGACTAGAGTTATTGTTATTATTATTATTATTATTATTATCCTTGACCCCAACCTGTTCACTAGAGAGGTAGAGGAGGTAGACTAGAGTTATTGTTATTATTATTATTATTATTATTCCTTGACCCCAACCTGTTCACTAGAGAGGTAGAGGAGGTAGACTAGAGTTATTGTTATTATTATTATTATTATTATTCCTTGACCCCAACCTGTTCACTAGAGAGGTAGAGGAGGTAGACTAGAGTTATTGTTATTATTATTATTATTATTCCTTGACCCCAACCTGTTCACTAGAGAGGTAGAGGAGGTAGACTAGAGTTATTGTTATTATTATTATTATTATTATTCCTTGACCCCAACCTGTTCACTAGAGAGGTAGAGGAGGTAGACTAGAGTTATTGTTATTATTATTATTATTATTATTCCTTGACCCCAACCTGTTCACTAGAGAGGTAGAGGAGGTAGACTAGAGTTATTGTTATTATTATTATTATTATTATTCCTTGACCCCAACCTGTTCACTAGAGAGGTAGAGGAGGTAGACTAGAGTTATTGTTATTATTATTATTATTATTATTCCTTGACCCCAACCTGTTCACTAGAGAGGTAGAGGAGGTAGACTAGAGTTATTGTTATTATTATTATTATTATTATTCCTTGACCCCAACCTGTTCACTAGAGAGGTAGAGGAGGTAGACTAGAGTTATTGTTATTATTATTATTATTATTATTCCTTGACCCCAACCTGTTCACTAGAGAGGTAGAGGAGGTAGACTAGAGTTATTGTTATTATTATTATTATTATTATTCCTTGACCCCAACCTGTTCACTAGAGAGGTAGAGGAGGTAGACTAGAGTTATTGTTATTATTATTATTATTATTATTCCTTGACCCCAACCTGTTCACTAGAGAGGTAGAGGAGGTAGACTAGAGTTATTGTTATTATTATTATTATTATTATTCCTTGACCCCAACCTGTTCACTAGAGAGGTAGAGGAGGTAGACTAGAGTTATTGTTATTATTATTATTATTATTATTCCTTGACCCCAACCTGTTCACTAGAGAGGTAGAGGAGGTAGACTAGAGTTATTGTTATTATTATTATTATTATTATTCCTTGACCCCAACCTGTTCACTAGAGAGGTAGAGGAGGTAGACTAGAGTTATTGTTATTATTATTATTATTATTATTCCTTGACCCCAACCTGTTCACTAGAGAGGTAGAGGAGGTAGACTAGAGTTATTGTTATTATTATTATTATTATTATTCCTTGACCCCAACCTGTTCACTAGAGAGGTAGAGGAGGTAGACTAGAGTTGTTGTTATTATTATTATTATTATTATTCCTTGACCCCAACCTGTTCACTAGAGAGGTAGAGGAGGTAGACTAGAGTTATTGTTATTATTATTATTATTATTATTATTCCTTGACCCCAACCTGTTCACTAGAGAGGTAGAGGAGGTAGACTAGAGTTATTGTTATTATTATTATTATTATTATTCCTTGACCCCAACCTGTTCACTAGAGAGGTAGAGGAGGTAGACTAGAGTTATTGTTATTATTATTATTATTATTATTCCTTGACCCCAACCTGTTCACTAGAGAGGTAGAGGAGGTAGACTAGAGTTATTGTTATTATTATTATCATTATTATTATTATTATTCCTTGACCCCAACCTGTTCACTAGAGAGCGTTTCAAAGAGGATCGCCGCACTGGAGAACAAGATCGTCTGAGGACTCTCCCCCCCCCCCCCCCCCCCCCCCCAAACACCCCCTTCCAAACCCCCCCCCACACACACACACACACACACACACACACACACACACACGCTGACATCTACACACACACACACACACACACACTTTTTACTTCCTGCAACATACCGAAAAGAAGCGGAGCCTGTGAACCTCGACCTCTGTGCTTGGAACCCCCCCCTCTTCTCCTCCTCCTCCTCCTCCTCCCCCCGCCTCTGTCTCACCTCCTACCATCATGTTTTAGGGTCTCTGGGTGACTGTCTCACCTCCTACCATCATGTTTTAGGGTCTCTGGGTGTGTGTGTGTTCCTTTTTAAATACTGTGTGTTCGCTCCAGAAAAAGGTCGTGACCTTCCTCCATCCATAGCCAGCCCTAGTGTGTGTGTGTTTTGTAATATTTTAAAAAGTCTTATCCCTCATAGGGAGCTGTTGAACCAACCGACCTGGTGGTGGTGGGTGGTGGTGGTGGGAGAGGGTCATGTCTGTGGTGGGGGGAGAGGGTCATCTCTGTGGTGGTGGTGGTGGTGGGAGAGGGTCTGTGATCTGTGGGTCTGTGGTTCTCTCAGACTACTGGCCACCGGTTTCGTTCATTTTATTCCCCCCTGTCTTCATTTTTCAACCAGATTCATTGGTTCAGATCGCTCAAAAGCTGGTTCGGGAACTGCAGGAAGCAAAACAATAAAAAAACAAAAACCTTTTTCTTGCCTTGAAGTGTGAACCAAATTTTGGACGTGTCAATATTCAGGTTTGGAAGATGCAGAGATGGGATAGAAACCATCATAAAAACATAAAAAAGAGCGGAACCAGAAGTTATTTTGGTGGAAAAGGGGTGTGGAGTAGTATCCTATAGGGCGGTTCTCAAGGTATATTATGTTTTAACGTCAGATATAGCACACCCAGTTTGGTGTGCATTATTAGGGCAAGTCTGAGAGTGACAGACCCTGTAGTGGACACAGACTCCATTTTGTTTTTTTTATAACACTCACAGCATGGGGACCCGCGGAGATCCCACTTTGAGAACCACACACACACACACACACACACACACACACCTGTAAAATCTTGTCTTGGAAGAGCCACGCATCGACTGATCTAATATACGGCAACCTTCCCTGTGTTTCTTCACTAGTATACGATCCAAAAGAACCACCGCTACAGAGCTGATAATGAGGTTTATATATCTTCCCTGCTTCTCTGGAGTCCTGCCTCAACGCAGACCAGAGGTAGAAACAATGAGGTTATATCTTCCTTTTCTTCTCTGGAGTCTCTGCCTCGAAGCAGACCAGAGGTAGAAACAATGAGGTTTATATCTCTTCCCTTCTTCTCTGGAGTCCTGCCTCAAAGCAGACCAGAGGTAGAAAACTGTCCTTCCCTCTGATGTCATCGCTATAGTATAGGGTACACATGCGTCAGTATAAGCAGGAACTGGGGATGGCGAATGAATGAAGGACCCGGGAAGTCTGGCGTGGCGTTGTGTGAAATCCACGATCTCGACCGACCGTGATCGAAAAATTATGATGATGATGATGATGATGAGAACTGTCTTATTGTCATGATGTCAAGAAAAGAGCAGTGACCCACAGTTGTCTGTCAATTTATGTCTGTCATCTCTCTGTCTCTGTCTCTCTCTCTCTCTCTCTGACTCTCTCTCCCTCTCTCTGACTCTCTCTCTCCCTCTCTCTCTCTCTCTCTCTCCCTCTCCCTCTCTCTCTCCCTTTCCCTCTCTCTCTCTCTGACTCTCTTTCATTTTCTTCCTCCAAGCCTGTGAGCTCCAAGAGGTCCCTCTATTTTACCACCACACAGTACACACACACACAGCACGCACACACATACAAACATACAGGTATCTAATATTTTATATAAGGTATAAATATATCATGGTATAATTTAATATAAGATGTTATAAGGCTGGTCTTGAAAAGGTACGTGATGTGTTGTTGATGAATGATGCTTTTTATTTTCCTAAAATAAAGGTGATTCAGGAAGTAGTACAGTGTGTACGTGTGTATTAAACATTGTGAAAGTACGGATGTGCTGCACACACGCACACGTGCACAGCCACACGCACGCACAGCGACACACGCGCACACGCACGCACGCACACACACACACGGTTTGCATTACTATACTTGTGCGAGTACATGCAAAGAAAAATTGGTCAGTGATTTTATAAATGTTATTTTTAATACATTTTGCAATTTTCAACCGTAAGCCTTAAAATGCAAAAACATAGCACTTTTAACTTGTGGAATTCTGACCTAACCCCAACATTAATCTTTTCCTAATTGTAAGTCTAAAACTTTTGAGAGAGGACATAAAATAAAATAAATCGATCCAGTCTTTTTTTGGGCTCCATCCATCTGTCGACTAAAACCCTTTTTTTTAAAACCATAAAACAAACATTTAGCTTGTGATGGGACCAGGAAAAGGCTTATCAGTGAATGTGATGATAAATAACCATTTTCCTGGTGATAACTTTATCATCACAATTGTCTCTCTATCTCATATTCTATATTTCTATACTTGTGGGGACCTTTCCTTTTGCATTCACAGGTATTAGTAGCCCAAAACAAACACGGATAACATTTTAAACTAAAAGAAACGAGAAACTACAATATAAACATGCCATGACAGGTTCCCCTTTTCGCGTCACGACCTGCTGACGTGACGTCACCAACGAGGAAGTCAGAATCGTCTGAATGACGCAAGCAGCAGCGGCAGCAGCAGAGCAGCAGTCTAGCAGTACTCAACTAAACTTCTTTTGCAGAGATGATTATCAGATGATAAAACATTTGAATCACTTCAGACATCGATGCATTCCGTAGACGGAAGAGACCGACACCGGTGTCATATCATGCCGTGGCGTTCTCGTCGTGCACGGTGCAGCTAGAACCACCGTTCTGAAGGGAAGGAAAGAGAACACCGGGTTGTTGTAGCTCTGCTAACGTTTAGCCGGGTGGTGGTGGTGAATGTGATGTGACAGACGGACCCATTCATTGGGACAGGTATCGGATTCATTCATCGGTTTGGGGTTGCCTTACATACAATACAATACATTACATGTTCTGGTGTTCATAGATAAGAGTTGTAAGATCGCTGATTCTAACGGGTTTAATTGACGGTCATTGATATCGAACCACCATAAGTGAAGCCAAAAACCCAGGCAGGGAGTCAAGATTATTAAGACCGAAGGAGAGCCACCGGAGAGATGTCCATTGAATCTCCCCAGAACGGTACCGGAGAGACGGACAGAGGAACCGCGGTGGTGGTGGTAAAGATGTCCTCCGGCGGTGCTGGTACCGGTGCCGGTGCCGGTCGTCCCCCCTCCTCCTCCTCCTCCTCCTCGCCGATAAAGAGACGGATCCACCAGCCGTCCGAGTCGGAGCAGCAGCAGCTGCTCGCGGGGATGCAGGGGCCTTTCGCCCGGCTGTGCAGCCGCGACGCCGCGGAGAGAGCCGGGGCTCTGGAGGAGCTGAGCCAGGCCGTGCTGGCCGTGTTGGACCGGCCCGGTTCGGGTTCACCACCACCACCCCCTCCCCGCCTGGACCGGCACACACTGCTGCTGCTGCTGCGGCTGTCCGCCGGGTCCTGTCCCGTGGAGGAGGTCCGACACCGGGCCACGGAGCTGCTGCACACGATACAGGTGATTGATTGATTGAAATATGTATTAACAGTTTGTAGAATTACAGTACATTTCAAGCACAAACTCAATACAGAGACTGTTAACTGTGAGTGGACGACCCAATATTAAGCATTACACTTGTTTACAACAGGGTCCACATTGTTCAATTCATCAAAACATTTAGAGACGTACAAATAGACACTTCTATGTAGCTAAAGAACAGAACAGGAATTCATCATATAGGAAGCAAAAAGGGAAAAGATACATATACAGTGAGGGGAAAAGGGGGGGGCGGTGGGGGGGATTCTGATTTTACAGAGGCCAGTTTCGAATTGCGGCCGTCCGTAGGTGCCCTTTGAGAGCGGTTTTGAAGGAGTCAAGGGATTCACATGTCTTAATGACTGTTGGTAGGGCGTTCCACATTTTGGTGGCATAGGAGCGAAAATAATTTAGTCCCTTGTTTGTGCCGAATCTGGGTTGTACATGGTTTGTTGCACTCCCTCTGGTGATAATTAGGTATAATTATTAAACCAGTGGTTCCCAAAGGGGGTCCTTGAGGGAGTTCAAGGGGGTCCCCAGCTAAATGATAATTTGGGACCAAATGGACCCAGAGCTCCGATATTGATTTTACAGTATACATTAAGGGGGGGGGGGTCTCAGAGATAGAAAAAAAACCCCTAATAAATCCACAAATTTATTTAAAAACTGTTGAAAGTGAAACTAGCTTTTTGTTGGGTCATAAGAAATATAAATAGTTTGGGTTTGGGAATCACTAATAGATCCTTGATTGGATGGTGGTGGACAAGTTGAGACACATCCTCATTAGCAGGCCAATTTGCAACTCTGGATTTTTTTAATAATGTGATGAATCTAGAGTTTTTGACCTGCTTGTCTTAAACGACGTTAAACTCACCAACATTGCAGCTGTAGGGAAAGCTTGAATTATCCTCTTTCAATCTGCCGAGCTTGTTTTTCCTAAAAATCCCCCGTAGACATGTTATGAGTTATGACTGAGCTACTTTCTGTCAAATTCAGTGCAAGTGATTCTTTTTCTAAGTGTTGGAGTTTGGAAGCGCTCGTTTTGATTAAGGGGTCGCGCTGCTGCCTCCTGCATTATGTGCAAATGCGAAACAGATGGTATGCAGGGCGGTTCAGTGACTTAGGACGAGCGCTTCCAAACTCCAGCACTTTGAAAAAGAATCACTTGCACAGAATGTATTGACAGAAAGTAGCTCATAACATCTTTATGAAAAACAAGCTCGGCAGATTGAAAGAGGATAATTCAAGTTTAGACTATATAGCTGCAATGTTGGTGAGTTTAAGGTCGTTTAAGACAAGCAGATCGCAAACGCAACCACATTATAAAACAAATGTAGAGTTGCAAATTGCAGCTTGGCTGCATGGGCAGTCATTTATTTCGGAGGTTAATGTGACACTTGAGAATATGCTAATTTGATGTGAGTTTTTAATAAGGGAGTAGTCCAAACCGTTAGAAGTGTATTATTGCATTGCAACATCTCCCAATTTCTGGTTGGAAATGAGTTGATCACAAGCTTGATTGATTTTATACTGTATTTTATGTAGATTAGGTATAGCCTACTTAGCATATTATATTATCACAATAAAGTGAAGTCACAAACACATGACTTATATTATATCTCCACACTGCTCTTTGCTCCAGTTCTTTTATATAGCTCGATCAGGGCTTTAATTAGTTTTATCAGTGCAGATCAGAGGCATTAATAATGACTACACTTGACATTTTGACCAAAGAAAAAAAGAAAAACATGATTCATTTGCAAGTGACTAAAGCCCCCCCCCCCACCACACGCACCACAGCTGCTGTGTGTGCGTGTGCGTGTGTGTGTGTGTGTGTGTGTGGGGGGGCGTACGTGCGTGCGTGTGTGTGATTAATTAATCTCTTATCGGATTGCTGGGTAATTTCATCAGACCGGTACAGTGAAGACCTAGAGCAGAGCAGGGGAGAGAGACATAGAGACAGGTCTGGAGAGAGAGAGAGAGTGAGAGAGAGACATAGACAGGTCCATGGAGAGAGAGAGAGAGAGAGAGAGAGAGTGAGAGAGAGACATAGACGGGTCTATAGAGAGAGAGAGAGAGAGAGTGAGAGAGAGAGAGAGAGGTGACGCAAGACTGTGTAGAGATGTGCAGTAAACAAGCAGCCAGCAGGACACGCCCCCCCGTGGTGCCCTGCTGAAAGTCCAGGGTTGCCATGTCGGTTTATTATAAGCGACCCCGCGGCTTATTATTTTTTTCCCCCTGTAAAGTTGCGTTGTAAATATTGGTATTTTTGAGGGTTGTTGTCCCTGGAACAACATATTTTCAGATGGGGGGGGGGGGGGGGGGGGGTCTGCGGCTGATTACATTTATATTCGGTCCGCGACGGAGTGCGTCGTGTTGTGAGCTTGTAGATCAGCTATTTTGACCATGCAACCAAGTGTAAAATGACTTATGCTGGATCTCTTGTCCACTATAGTCCCTTCCTAACATTTTAGTCTAGTTTTTATTTGTTGACAATTGTCGGTACATTTAGTCTTATAGTTTTAGTCATCATAGCTTAGTTTTAATTTAGTTTCCACCAGTTTTCGTCAGTGTAAAAAGGTAGTCGACGAACATTTTTTAGTCTTCGTTTCATTCGAGTTCGTCAACAGACACTGTTTTCAAGCCATTCAATAAAAAAATCACACCCCTGTGAACTGAGTGGTGCAACTCCCCCCTCCCCTCCCCTCCCCCCCCTCTTTCTCTCATTAGCAGGCAACATTGCAGCACTATCCCTCTCTCTGTTTCTGGCACAACAGCGCCCCTACTTGTACTAATAGTCATACTCGTGCTCATTAATAACGACACATAGGTGAACAACACGGACATTGCTGTTCCTTGGAGTGGTTGCACCACTCAAAAAAAAGTCTTTCATACAAAGACCTGGGTTTGCCTGCTTTTTGGTCTCGCACAAAAACCCCAAACCTGGCAACGCGGGTGACAGCGGGCCGGGACACACCCCCGTTTCAATAGCCAGTGAACTGCAGCTTCTAGAAAACAAAGGTGGCTGTTGGGACGGTGGTGACGGAGTTACACAGTGAGTTGAGTGGAGTGGAGTCTCTGCTTACTATTATGCTGTCTTCTGGCGTGGACCTGACCTCCCCTCTGACCCAAACGCACACCGGCAAGAAGGGGGATTTGTTTTTCAGTACAGTAGTCACCGATCTGCTGAATATGACGGTGAGTTTTGGTGCTTTGCTTTGGCGGGGGTTGTTTGTACACAGTGAGTTGTAGGAGTTATGAAACAGGGGACTCTCTCATGTTACAGACGGTTGGCTGCTTTGCACTGTCTGTAACTGTGAAGTAGGTTACTGTAAACGTATAGTAGTCCACTTTATGGGAGGAGTGGGGGTCCTGTGGCTATAGTGTGCAGCTGTCTTCTTTGTTGTGTTGTGGCTTGGATCAGGGGGTTCCCCAACTTCTTCCATGTCAAGGACCCCCAAATTGACACTATAGTAATCGTTAGCCCCGCGGACCCCCGTTTGAAGAGATCTGCCAGGGCAGGGACCCCCTCATAAGGGAATGTTTTTATGGCTCTAGCAGTGTTTCTCAGCCTGTTTTTAATTTCAAGGACCCCCCACCCCCCAGTTTGACATGCATTAGTCTACGGACCCCCATTCAATGGCGTTTCTATGTCTAGGACCCCCAATTTATTATGTAAAATCAATGTTAATTTAACCCTGAGAGTGTACAAATGGACCCGTCAGCTCATTTAGCTGGGGGGACCCCCCTGGAACTCCCTCAAGGACCCCTGGGGGTCCCCGGACCCCACTTTGGGAACCCCTGGCCTGGATGACTTTCCCTCGGCTGTAATGAGTAACCTGGGGAAGGAAACTTATCTTCACTGAGAAGAATGACCTAATCCTTTTGGAAGTGGAATGCAGGCTTCTGACAAAAGGTTACGTTACAATATACTTTAGGTGGCGTGTTATTTATTAGACAGATTCCAGGTTCATGTGTCGTCGACCTGGTTATCCTGTGCTAGTTAACTGTGAGTCGTTTCAATGTCACAGATTATTAATCCTTTATAATTATGTAACACCGTTGAGTTGAGACTGACTGATGATATATCGGTTCGTGGTGTTCTTGATCATAGTCCAGTAATAATGTAATTTGTCTGAAGTTCTTTATTAATAGCAACAATCCCTTGAGATGAACCATCTCGTTTTCAAACAATTCAACCAGACAAAACAAAACAAGACAAAACAATACAATTCCTAGATAAACAAACGAACAGCAACAAAACAAAAAAAACAACCAATCAAAGAACAAACACTGCAACAAGACAACATTTCACATAACATGGACATAACGTAGACATAACACATGGATCATTGCATCATGGATCTGCTACAGTGATGATTAGTGAAAACATGAACAGGTATAGTCTCAAGATGAGAGGACAGCACAGTTTTAAACAAATGAAAAGATTGTTATTGAACGAATATGGACGGTTAGATTGTTCCAGTCACAACAAGGAGCTTTGAACATAAATGTTTTTTTTGCCAACTGATGTGTGGGTATATTGAAATAAACCTGTGAGCAATGTCTAAGTTCATGTGTATGGTATCATGAGCTGTTTCAGATACTGTGGATAATTTAAATGATAATTGAATGAATTTGACCTAAATCTAATTGCAAAAAAAACCCAAACTCAGCTTTTTTTTTTTTTTACATCTTCAATATATCCTGGATAACAGGAAAAAAAGTTGCCTGGAATTGTCTGTGCTGACATCATCACATGGGCAAGTTGCTATGGCCAAATTCAGCCCAATCCAATGCGTGTTTTTGTGCAAAACTGATGCTTGAATCAATCAATCAATGAATGAATGTATTGGATTCAGAATGATGAAAACCCCCTAGTTTGACACGTCACTGTCGTCACATCCTACTTAAAGCATGAGGAAATGTAGAAGATATTGCCTTATTGCGAAATCAGTGAGCACTTACTATGAGACCTAGCAGATCATGTCTGTGCGTGCGTGTGTCCCCCCTTTGTGCCCATATATGGAGCTACGTCCAAATATGGAGTGTGTTGCATACTGTCTGTCTGTCTGTCTGTCTGTCCCGCTTTTGTGCCCATATATGGAGCTGAGTGATTTGTGTCACCATGACTCAGCCATAACCATATAAGGAGTCCCCAAAGCAGCTATATGTCCAAAACCCAAATATGTACGAGCTGCGTTCGCTTCCCGCGTTTGCGCGTCTTACTGGTAATAGGATGTCAATGGTGGCCATTCTGTACAGGCCATTTTCAACACTTCCCCCTCAGACAATTCCAGGCAACTTTTTTTCTGTTATTCAGGATATATTGAAGATGCAAAATCAGCTGAGTTTTTTGTTTGTTTTTGCAATTAGTTTTGAGGTTGATCCTGTATATTTTTTCCATAGATTGCCACTCGGTGGCGCGCTATGAGCTTGTAGGTCTGCTATTTTTGAATAGCTAAAGCATAACGTAATGCTAACACCAAAACGGGTTTCCGCCTAAAATGGGTTAAGAAGCGTCTGCTAAATGTCTAAATTGAATGGAAATGATAGTGGAAACGTTAAACGCTTCTGTGAAGAATCATCTTTTTTATCTAGTAGTGTTATAATAATTTATTGTGTCCTGTTAAGAAGAAGAACTGTGGTGACCAGAATATTCCATACTTCTCCTTCCTTGTTGAGACTTTGTTATTTCTTCTTTTCTGTTGTACTTTATTTTATTTTATCTCATTTAGGACTGAGGCCGATTCAAAAAAAAAAGAAGAGAAAAAAATGTCTTCTAACATTATTATCATTATTTTTTAGAAAGACCTATGTTTCTATGTCAGACGTGGTTCTCAAACTATTTCATGTCAAGATTTGAGTTAAAAAATGTTCGCCTATTCCAAATTTGCGGCACAAATTTCCACGAAATGTTTCAAAGAAATAGCAGATCTACATGCTTATAGCGCGGCAAGCTATATGCCGCACTACGAGCTTGTAGCTCTGCTATTTTTCAATAGCTAAAGTATAACATGATGCTTTAAAACTCAAAGGGGATCCCGTCCTGAATGAATCTTGTTTTCATGTTGTTTTTATTGTGTTCCAGGAGAGAGGTGTTGAGGTTCCCCGTGCCCTGGCGTCAGGTCCAAGTGCCTTCATCCCCGCTAAAGAGGTACTGATTCTATCTCTCTCTCAACCCCCAGTGGTAGAAAAAGTACTAGTAATGTTTTACTTAACCCATTTTGGACTGATGGCGATTAAAAACAGGCCTCTAAATCCCTAATAGTTTTCTGAAAAACCCATGTTTCTATATGTCAGTTGTGCTCAACCTTTTTCATGTCAAGGACCCCCAGAATTATCTCCATTGGGCCACAGACCCCCATCTCAAAATATGTTGTTCCAGGGACCCCCCCCCCCCCCCCAGAAGCAAATAATTTAGTTAAAAATGTTCGCTCTGAAATATATATTCAAAGATTTACTCCACATTTTCACGACTTTTCAAAAATAGCTCAAGTATAACGAAATGCTTAAAACACCAAAAGGGGTTCCAACCCAGAATGGGTTAAGTAAAAAGTATCGATACTGCAATGTAGAACTACTACGTTACAATTAAAGGTCTGGAATTCTAAAGTACAAAAGTATTGGTATCGATATATGTACTTTAAAAGTACCTAAAGTAAGATACAGAATGGTCCCGTTAACTTTCAAGTGGTCCCAAAAATGGTTCCGTTTCATTTTGAAAGTATATAAAATAATGTTTTTGAAATATGGCAGATCTACAAGCTCACCATGTGTCACATCGCGACACACGGTGGAGCTTGTAGATCGGCTATTTTCAAATGGCCCCAAATGTATTATATTAGGGCAAGAGATAACTGTATGTTTTGTAATCTAAATCTAAAAGTAACTATAGTACCTTAACCCATTCTGAACGGGAACCCATTTTGGTGTTATAGCATCAGGTTATGCTTTAGCTATTGAAAAATAGCAGATCTACAAGCTCATAGCGCGCCACCGAGTGGCGCGCTACGAGCTTGTAGGTCTGCTATTTTTTGAAAAATCGAAGAACGACTGACATTTTTAGAATCTGATCTCAGGTCAGAATGGGTTAATCAGACCAGTGTGTGTCCAGTGGAAACCTCGTATGAATCTGATCTCAGGTCAGAATGGGTTAATCAGACCAGTGTGTGTCCAGTGGAAACCTCGTATGAATCTGATCTCAGGTCAGAATGGGTTAAACAAATTCGAAGTGTAGGGAAAAAAAGTACAATATTAGCCTCTGAGATATAGTGGAGTTGCAAGTAAAATAATTGTAAATACTCAAGTAAAAGTGCAAATACCTTGGAAATTGTACTTAGGTACTGTACGTGAGACTATGTCTATGTGCTTATTTACTTTACACTGCTGTACAGTATCTCACAGGCTGTTCTGAAAAGTCCCGGCTGTGACAAATACACGAGACATTTGTTTTGTTTTTTGTGACCACATTTTTCATTAGAAGCTTTTTCCAGGCGGAAGAGAAGAGAGAGACATTACATTGTGTTCAGGAACTTCCAAGTCATGTCGTTGTATGCAATTTACAATTTAGGCATTTAGCAGACGCTCTTAATCCAGAGAGATTTACATTAAGCAAGAACAAAAAAGCATGGGAATACATCACATAAAAACATTTATCATGAAACATGCGTAAGCTAAGAAAGTAACAGTGGAATATCTATAATGAAACTATACATATAAACTATACATCTATACTACTATGCTATACATATGTACTATGACGTGCTATGACTACATACAATGCACTTGTGCTGTCTACATAACATGCATAGATAGATGCTCAAAACGGTTTACACAAAGTTCCACAACACAAATTAGAGAAGTGCGGCTTTTTTTCAGTGCATATAGATTGTTCCTCAGTGCTCGTTTAGTACTAATGTATTCGACAGTTTGCCTGAGTGGTCATTTAGATTAACCCATTCTGGGCGGGCACCCATTTTGGTGTTGGCACTATGTTATGCTTTAGCTATTGAAAAATAGCAGATCTACAAGCTCGTAGCGCGCCACCGAGTGGCGCGCTACGAGCTTGTAGGTCTGCTATTTTTGAAAAATCGAAGAACGACTGACATTTTTTAGAATCTGATCTCAGGTCAGAATGGGTTAATCAGACCAGTGTGTGTCCAGTGGAAACCTCGTATGAATCTGATCTCAGGTCAGAATGGGTTAACGTACTACTAATGTATTCTACAGTTTTCCTGCCGACAACGGTATCGACAGTCTTTGAGAGCATTGTCGTTTTTTTTCGCAGCAAAATTTCTATTTAGTTTTAGTCATAATAGTCTCTTGAAACGTTTTAATTTAGTTTGAGTCACATTTATTTTAGTCACCCGGAATGTTTTAGTGTTAGTCTAGTTTCAGTCGACTGAATGTCATGAGATTTTAGTCGACTAAAATGTATTTTGGCGGGCCTTGATGCCGTTGTAATGACTGATTTTACACTTACTGAAAATAGCCGATTTGCTATTTAAGTGTAAAATGACTGTCCACTAGTCCCTCCCTAACGTTCGAGTCGAGTATTTATTTGTTGACTAAATTGTCAGTCTCAGTTTTAGTCATCATAGCTTAAGTTTTCATTTAGTTTCCATTTAGTTTTCGTCAGTTGAAAAAAAGGTAGTCGACGAACATTTCTCGTCTTAGTTTTAGTCGACGAAAACAACCCTGCTTGAGAGTGAAAGACAGAGTGAATGACTGTACAGTGACTCAACAGAAAGAATTCTACTGTAGGTGAAGGCGCGCTCTACTGAGGGGACTCACGTTGATGGTCTCTGTAGCTGATTCTGCAGATTCTTGAAGATTCAATCTAGTATAAAGTTTGAGTAAAAAAAAGAAATCATTAACATGGTGAATCACATCTTGATGATGTGATTCACCATGATTCACTATTCTAAGGTATATTAATGTATCACATCTTGATGATGTGATTCACCATGATTCACTATTCTAAGGTATATTAATGTATCACATCTTGATGATGTGATTCACCATGATTCACTATTCTAAGGTATATTAATGTATTGTAAAATGTTGAAAATGAGTGGAATCATGCCCATTTTAAGTCTTTTTCAATAATGGGAGAAAAAAAAAGAATAGCTGATATTCAAGCTCGCATCGTGACTTGTAGTTCTGCTATTTTTTAATACCCAACATATAAATGGCTAACTATTTTTGCTGGGGACCCCCCTGGAACCCCCCCCCAAGGACCCCTGATGGCCCCCAGACCCCACTTTGAGAACCACTGGTTTAAACTTCTTGACTCTGTAAAAGTTCCATCGTCTTATCTCCTAAATATTGATTTTTCTTTTCCCCTCCAGTATCAGAATAATGGATTGCTTTGTACCGTACTGTGAATCTGGTTTATTATCAGTGTAATTTATCATGGATTAAATATAATGGATTAGGACTTCACAACCTTTAGCAGAGGTACAATGTCCTTAGTTTAGTATTGAACGGTTTGATGAATAGTCGAAGTTTTGTTCAATGGCACAAATAGATTTTTTCTTTCTTTTAATTGTTTGGGTAGATTCTGCTACCCTTCAAAGCCATACGTGTGCTTGAGTGAGCTCCACGATATCGACTTTAGAAACAAAAGCGTTGGAAGCCAGGTCAGCCCCAGAGAGAAGGCCTATTTCAGCCTTTTATCTTATTTATGCATGTTGTACTCATTCATAACATAAGCAGAACTTATGGCACATGCCGTAAAAAAAAATGTAATCAAACTTAACCCATTTAGACCTGAGGACGATTCTAAATCCGTCTTCTAAATCCTGACAGTTTTCTGGAAAAAAAAACATGTTTCTATGTCTGGTGGTGCTCAAACATTTTCATCCAATCCAATCCACTTTATTTATATAGAACGTTTCAAAACTCAGGGTTTACAAAGTGCTGTACAGGAAGGAAATAAAAACAAATGCACTAAAGCTATACCACACAGAATAACAACAGCGAGAAAACAAAAGTACAAACAGTGAATACAAACTGAGACACATTTACAGAAAAACAACAGAAAAGCAACAGCATCACAGTGAGACAAAACATATACCGAGGACCCCCAAGATTATATGCAATTGGCCAATTCGCTCTAAAAGAAAATATATTAAAAGATTTGTGCCACATTTTCACGATTATTGAAAAAATAGCAGATCTAGTAGCGCTAGTTAGGTCTCTGTCTAGTTAGGTCTCACTCACACTGTTGCAACATGCATACAACATCTGTAGACAGACAGGGACTTCTATTGTCTAGTTTAGTAGACTAGGAGCTCTAGCTCTGGGTGGCAAAGTGCAAATGCAACCACAAGTTACATCAGATCCTGTTTTATTTGGAAATATCACACCTCACAGTTTAGTTAGTTTCTATTCGTGCATTGAGCAACGTTTCCCTAGTAGTGCTGGAATCCGAAAATAGCTGATCTTCTTGCGTGCACATGTGCGTGTCTCTCATTGTGACTCATTGTGAGGCTGTGATGTAATGTTGGCAGATCCACTGTTTTCGATTTAGAAAGAGAGAAAGAGAAAAATGTCACCTGCAATGATATCGTTTGCTCGTCAGGGCAGATCTATCTCCGTATTTTAACTTTTTTTGGGTTTTTTTTTGGTAAATTAACGCCCTACTTCATCACAGTGAGACAAAACATATATATCGAAGACCCCCAAGATTATATGCAATTGGCCACCGAGCCCGAGACCCATCTGAAAATATGTTGTTCCAGGGACCCCCCCACCCCCCCCCCCCCCCCCCCCAGAAGCAAAGATTTGAGTTAAAAATAGATTTGAAAATATAGATTTGCGCCACATTTCATGATTTTTCAAAAAAATAAAAAGTATAACATAAATGCTTAAAAAACACATTCCTGCCCGAAATGGGTTAAATGGATGTTTTTGAAGGACGATCATGAACACAGTGACGTGACCCAAATTGAGCAACGAAAAACAATTCCACAAAAGAATGCTTAACCCATTCTGACCTGAGATCAGATTCATACGAGGTTTCCACTGGACACACACTGGTCTGATGAACCCATTCTGACCTGAGATCAGATTCTAAAAATGTCAGTCGTTCTTCGATTTTTCAAAAATAGCAGACCTACAAGCTCGTAGTGCGCCACTCGGTGGCGCGCTACGAGCTTGTAGATCTGCTATTTTTCAATAGCTAAAGCACAACATGATGCTAACACCAAAATGGGTTCCCGAACTTCCCGGTCAGAATGGGTTAAAACACTGTATAGATTTTTATAATCAACACAAATTGATTTACCACTTAAAGCCCTGTTTTCTACTTTGCAAGTACAGCTGTGTCGTCATATTGCACAATAGACATTTCTGCAAGCTCAACATTTGGAAAACTGCAGTACTCAATGCCCCCAATTGATTGATTTCATTCATTAATACGAATGAATTGATTGTATTTTTTTATAATACAGTATATATATCTATAAAGGTGACTTTTCAGATGGAGTTTAAAACAACAAGGGAACCCGTTTTGTTGTTAGCATTATGTTATGCTTTAGCTATTGAAAAATAGAGGGATAGCAGATCTACAAGTATGGTCTGCTATGTTTGAAAAATCGGAGAACGACTGACATAGAAACATAGCTTTTTCAGAAAACTGTCAGGATGTATAGAAGACATTTTTTAGAATCTGATCTCAGGTCAGAATGGGTTAATGTAGCTGGGCTACTGTGCCACGTGATATGCCCCGTGCCAACTGTTGTTTTAATTAAAATGACTGGCAGGGCGTTACGTAACACTTTAAGTGAATTTCAATGAATGTGCTCGTCACCCGCTGATGTTTTGCACAGTCAGTGTGCGTGCGTGTGTGTTGTGTATGTGTGTGTGTGTGTGTGTGTGTGTTGTGTGTGTGTGTGTGTGTGTGTGTGTGTGTGTGTGTGTGTCCGGCTCGTAGCTGCCACTGAAACTTTGCCAACGATCATGTGAGTGTTGCAGACTTGCAGTTCTTGATGACTTTGGCAGCTTCGGCGACAAATTACAATAGTCATCTTTTTGTTGCTCTTAACCCATTCAGGCCTGAAGTTAATTAAAAAAATATATCTTCTAAATCCCGACAGTTTTCTGAAATCAGTGGTGTTCAATATTTCATGTCAAGGACCCCCAAAATGATATGTATTTGGCCCGCCGACCCCCATCTGAATATATGTTGTTCCAGGAACCGACCAGAAAACAAAGTATTGCATTGTGGGTTTGAGCCCCTTTTTGATGTCAATCAATCAAGTCACCTTAATTCAAGTGGCAGATGCCAAAACGTTATTTTTCATATATATATAATAAATTAAATATTATTTAGGGCCATGTCATGTGATCTACTTTTGGCCACCCCTGCTCTAAACAATCTGCACATTTGCTTTGACAGTTTAGCCTAGATTTGCCCCACGTATGATCTGGTGTGTGTGTGGTGGCTCAGCTGTTCAGTGCCATGTCACTTTTGGTTTGACTTTGACTCCCTCTCTCTCTCTCTCTTCCGTCGGGCGTATTCTGTTTTTGAGTGGTGCAACCACTCCAAGGAACAGCAATGTCCGTGTTCACCTATGTGTTCACCTATGTGTTCATGTATGTATGTATGTATGAGCACCAGTATGACTGACTACCAGTAGGGGCGCTGTTTGCCAGAAACAGAGAGAGTGAGATAGTATTAGTGCTGCACTGTTGCCTGCTAATGACGGAGAGAGAGAGAGAGGAGAGGAGGGGGGGGGAGAGGAGAGAGGGGAGTTGCACCACTCATTTCACACCAGTGTGATTTTCTAGAGACAAAGAGCCTTCTGAATAAAGTCTGTCTATTGGTGTTGTTCTCTGAAGACGTGTCTCTCCTGACATCGGACATGTAAGGTTTGTTCTCTGAAGACGTGTCTCTCCTGACATCGGACATGTAAGGTTTGTTCTCTGAAGACGTGTCTCTCCTGACATCGGACATGTAAGGTTTGTTCTCTGAAGACGTGTCTCTCCTGACATCGGACATGTCAGGTTTGTTCTCTGAAGACGTGTCTCTCCTGACATCGGACATGTAAGGTTTGTTCTCTGAAGACGTGTCTCTCCTGACATCGGACATGTCAGGTTTGTTCTCTGAAGACGTGTCTCTCCTGACATCGGACATGTCAGGTTTGTTCTCTGAAGACGTGTCTCTCCTGACATCGGACATGTCAGGTTGCAGTTGAAACTTGTTAAGTGTCCGTGTGGCACAGACTGAGCTCAGCAAATATTTGTCTTTGGCTTTTTCGGATTTGTCATTGTTTGTTTGCACCTCTCTGGAAAAACCTGAATCCATGCCGTTGTTTTGGGGTCAAACTAACACCAACCCTGGTCCGTTCCTGGGCTTCACGATTACTCAGTCAATGTGTCAGTGACAATGTAGTCAGAACTAGGCAAGGATGAGGTCATAGTTTGGGTTGGATTTTTACAAATAGCTGATCGATCTTCACTTTGCAAGAATGTTGGCCTATTATTATTATCCCATTTTGACCTGAGATCAGATTCATACGAGGTTTCCACTGGACACACACACTGGTCTGATTAACCCATTCTGACCTGAGATCAGATTCTAAAAATGTCAGTCGTTCTTCGAATTTTTCAAAAATAGCAGACCTACAAGCTCGTATCGCGCCACTCGGTGGCGCGCTACGAGCTTGTAGATCTGCTATTTTTCAATAGGTAAAGCATAACATGATGCCAACACCAAAATGGGTGCCCGGTCAGAATGGGTTAACAGGGGCACTAGGCAGAGATGGGCATGCATTTGAAATGCATGTATTTTAAAATACGAGCTTGTAGATCTGCTATTTTTGAAAAATCGTGAAAATGTGGCGCAAATTTTGGAATATATATTCTTTCAGAGCGAATATTTTTAACTCGAATCTTTGCTTCTTCATTGACAGAAATATAGGTTTTTCAAGAAAACGGTCAGGATTTAGTTCAAGGCACTCGGGTCTAAATGGGTTAAAAAAATACAGAAAATACGTATTTCGTACACATGTATTATTTCGAACACATGCCCTACTACACTAGGGTCCATGTGGGTTATGAAGAATGACCCAGATAAACAAAAGCCAAATGCTTTCACAAATGCACAGTCTTATCAAGGTTTGACAGCTGGTGATCTTTGGAGTCGTGTCTTTCGATAATGAGAGTGACAGGTCGAGACGAGGCGAAGGAGCCACGCAGCACTCTGACAGCAGCGCTGTGATGCTCGTAAACAACAAAAGCCGGTTATGATGGAGGCGTGGAACACCTCTTAACCCATTAACATCAACACAGAGTAACCTCTGTTACCGATCACGCCACCACCAGTCATTTATTGTCAATTATCTCCATGAGAAGGAGCGAAGTGGTGGAGTTAGCTGTTTCAGCAGACAGTTTGAGAGGGAGAGAGGTGGTGGAGTTAGCTGTTTCAGCAGACAGTTTGAGGGTAGGAGAGAGGTGGTGGAGTTAGCTGTTTCAGCAAACAGTTTGAGGGTAGGAGAGAGGTGGTGCAGTTAGCTGTTTCAGCAGACAGTTTGAGAGGGAGAGAGGTGGTGGAGTTAGCTGTTTTCAGCAGACAGTTTGAGGGTAGGAGAGAGGTGGTGGAGTTAGCTGTTTCAGCAGACAGTTTGAGAGGGAGAGAGGTGGTGGAGTTAGCTGTTTCAGCAGACAGTTTGAGAGGGAGAGAGGTGGTGCAGTTAGCTGTTTCAGCAGACAGTTTGAGAGGGAGAGAGGTGGTGGAGTTAGCTGTTTCAGCAGACAGTTTGAGAGGGAGAGAGTTGGTGGAGTTAGCTGTTTCAGCAGACAGTTTGAGGGTAGGAGAGAGGTGGTGCAGTTAGCTGTTTCAGCAGACAGTTTGAGAGGGAGAGAGGTGGTGGAGTTAGCTGTTTCAGCAGACAGTTTGAGAGGGAGAGAGGTGGTGGAGTTAGCTGTTTCAGCAGACAGTTTGAGAGGGAGAGAGGTGGTGGAGTTAGCTGTTTCAGCAGACAGTTTGAGAGGGAGAGAAGTGGTGGAGTTAGCTGTTTCAGCAGACAGTTTGAGAGGGAGAGAGGTGGTGCAGTTAGCTGTTTCAGCAGACAGTTTGAGAGGGAGAGAGGTGGTGGAGTTAGCTGTTTCAGCAGACAGTTTGAGAGGGAGAGAGGTGGTGGAGTTGGCTGTTTCAGCAGACAGTTTGAGAGGGAGAGAGGTGGTGGAGTTAGCTGTTTCAGAAGACAGTTTGAGGGTAGGAGAGAGGTGGTGCAGTTAGCTGTTTCAGCAGACAGTTTGAGAGGGAGAGAGTTGGTGGAGTTAGCTGTTTTCAGCAGACAGTTTGAGAGGGAGAGAGGTGGTGGAGTTGGCTGTTTCAGCAGACAGTTTGAGGGTAGGAGAGAGGTGGTGCAGTTAGCTGTTTCAGAAGACAGTTTGAGGGTAGGAGAGAGGTGGTGCAGTTAGCTGTTTCAGAAGACAGTTTGAGGGTAGGAGAGAGGTGGTGCAGTTAGCTGTTTCAGCAGACAGTTTGAGAGGGAGAGAGTTGGTGGAGTTAGCTGTTTTCAGCAGACAGTTTGAGAGGGAGAGAGGTGGTGGAGTTGGCTGTTTCAGCAGACAGTTTGAGAGGGAGAGAGGTGGTGGAGTTAGCTGTTTCAGAAGACAGTTTGAGGGTAGGAGAGAGGTGGTGCAGTTAGCTGTTTCAGAAGACAGTTTGAGGGTAGGAGAGAGGTGGTGCAGTTAGCTGTTTCAGCAGACAGTTTGAGAGGGAGAGAGTTGGTGGAGTTAGCTGTTTTCAGCAGACAGTTTGAGGGTACAAATGAAGTTAAGCACTTTTTACTATTTTCCATTGGTTCAATATTTCCGAAACAATAGCACTGATTTATGGAGAAAAATAAATCTAAACTCTCTAAAATGGAGTTATGAGGTTTCCTCCAGATGGCAACAAAATTTTCCATTGCTTGTTCGATGACTTTAGTTAACCCATTCTGGGCGGGAACCCCTTTGGGTGTTTTAACTAAGCATTATGTTATACTTTAGCTATTGAAAAATAGCAGATCTACAAGCTCATAGCGCGCCACCGAGTGGCGCGCTACGAGCTTGTAGGTCTGCTATTTTTGAAAAGTTGTGAAAATGCGGCACAAATCTTTGAATATATATCCTTTCAGAGCGAACGTTTTTTTTATTACGACATCAGGCCTAAATGGGTTAAAATACTCTCTTAATGCTGAATATCACTACGAACCGAAGATCTACAAGCACACGTCGTGTGGCAGCGTGACATGTTGTGTGAGGTTGTAGATCTGCTAGTGTCTCTAGTGTGTGCAACATGCTTCCATCGAAGACATCGAAATTCTAGTGAAATCCAAAATGATCGTGGCAACTGAGAACGTTTTTAACACGTCCAATCTGATTGGTTGCTTTCAGATCCTGAAGGAGGGTCCTGACCACGGCGTGCTGATGGAGGCCTTCCTCTCATTGGGTCGTCTGGACCACATCACCATGGTGATGGCGCTGCACCCGGCCTACCTCAGCTGCTTCCTGTCGACCCAGCATGCCTTGCTGGAGATGGACGGCCCCCTGCCTCGCCACTGGAGGCACTACATTGTCGTCATGGTGAGCTGCTGGAAAATGTAGTTTTTTTTAATAATCCTTAATGTAGTCATTATTCCACTGGAGGCACTACATCGTCGTCATGGTGAGCTGCTGAAAAATGTAGTTTTTTTTTAATTGAAACATTCAGAGAAACGACGAAAAAAAAGATGACTTTGGGGTCCTCTGGTTTTGAAGTCAGTACAATCTGATCTCAGGTCAGAATGGGTTAAAAAAAAGTCATACAAAAACTAATAGAATTCGGTCAATACGCACATCACTAGGTTGAGGGTCTGGTTCTGAACGTGACAGAATAAAACCCAGGCAGACACACTTCATCTGCTCCACAATGTAACCGTTTTCAGAATAAAACCCAGGCAGACACACTTCATCTGCTCCACAATGTAACCGTTTTCAGAATAAAACCCAGGCAGACACACTTCATCTGCTCCACAATGTAACCGTTTTCAGAATAAAACCCAGGCAGACACACTTCATCTGCTCCACAATGTAATTCATCAACAACAATGTTTTCCTGCCAAGCCCCAGTTTGACCCGGTGACGACCCGGCCTTGACTCCAGAACCGCTCTGTCAATACATTACATTACATTGGAGCAGAGATGGAGTGTGGGCCGGGCCGGGCCGGGCTCAATGCCCGACGGCCCCAACAAAATTAACCCATTCTGACCTGAGATCAGATTCTAAAAAAAATGTCTTCTACATCCCGACAGTTTTCTGAAAAAGCTATGTTTCTATGTCAGTCGTTCTTCGATTAAAAAAAAATAGCAGATCTACAAGCTCGTAGCGCGCCACTCGGTGGCGCACTATGAGCTTGTAGATCTGCTATTTTTCAATAGCTATAAAGCATAGCATAATGCTAACACCAAAAGGGGTTCCCGTTCAGAATGGGTTAATTAATTGTGACAGCGAGATAATTATCCAAAACGGTGCAGATTCTAAAGCCGTTGCCAATTCTCTGCCCCTGCTGAATGAATGAATTACGGGGCTGTACCAAAAAAAGAAAAACTAAACGAAGCAACAATTCTTGTCACGATTTGCAATCATCTCACAGTGTGATGCCCATTGTTTTCTCATCAGGCTCACGCTGCCCTATTTCACGCCCCCTATATTAGCCCGTTCAGGCCTGACGTCAAAATAAAACAAATATGTCTTCTAAATCCTGACAGTTTTCTGAAATACCTCACGTTTCTAGGTCTATATCACCCAAAAGTTATATGTAATTGGCCGCCGACCCCCCCATCTGAAAATATGTTGGTCCAGGGACCCCCCCCCTCCCCAGAAGCAGAGATTTGAGTTATAATCGGTCGCGCTGAAAGAATATATATTCCAAGGTTTTGTGCCACATTTCCACGATTTTTCAAAATATAGCAGACCTACAAGCTCGTAGCGCGCCACCGAGTGGCACGCTACGAGCTTGTAGATCTGCTATTTTTCCAATAGCTAAAGCATAACGTAATGCTTTAAAGGGGTTCCCGTTCAGAAGGGGTTAGTATTCCGTGTCTCGTATTCCTGAGTGCCCTTTTCATCCAGGTGCGATCCAGCTGAAGACCGTGACCTACATTAATGGCCAACGCCGTGTGTTTTTTTTTCTGCAGCTGCTGTCGCGTTAGGAAGGCCACATTTGGAGTAATGAGCTTGTGTGAACTCTTGGCTTCTATAAATGGCATGATGGTATATCCGTAGCGTAGCGGGCGCATGATTAAAAACGTACGTTTCACGGGGCACGGTGGCACAGTCAATTTACAATTTACAATTTAGGCATTTAGCAGACGCTCTTAATCCAGAGCGACTTACATTAAGCAAGAACAAAAGCATGGGAATACATCACATAAAGACATTTATCATGAAACATGCGTAGCTAAGAAAGTAACAGTGGAATATCTATAATGAAACTATACATATAAGCTATACATCTATACTACTATGCTACACATATGTACTATGACGTGCTATGACTACTAGAATTGCTATCTAAGGGGGTGGGGTAAGTGCTATGGGCCATGATGGAGTCTGAAAAGGTGGGTTTTCAGACTACGGCGGAAGATTGGGAGTGATGCTGCAGTTCTGACTGCAATGGGAAGTGCATTCCACAGTTTTGGAGCCAGAAGGGAGAAGAGTTTGGGACGTGTGGAGCGTTGTCCCGGCGTTTTTAGTGAGGGTACTTCCAGCTTCCCTGCGTTGGCTGATCTGAGTGAGCGGGAGGGTTTGTAGGGTTCGATCATACTTGCAAGATATGGGGGAGCCATACCTTTGGTTGCTTTGAATGCCAGCATCAGGGTTTTGTATTCTGTGCGGGCAGCGACCGGGAGCCAGTGGAGGGAGCGGAGCAGGGGGGAGACATGTGAGAATTTTGGCTGGTTGAAGACCAAGCGAGCTGCAGCATTTTGGATCAGCTGGAGAGGCTTAAGTGCACATGCTGGTAGGCCAGTAAGGAGGGAGTTACAATAGTCAAGTTTTGACAAGACTGTTGTCTGGATTAGGAGCTGGGCTGATTCCTGGGTGAGGAACGGTCTAATTCGTCGTATGTTATAGAGTGTGAACCTACAGGATCGGGTGACAGCTGTGATGTGAGTTTTGAACGAGAGCTGACTGTCCAGGACAACACCAAGATTCCTGGCTGTTGGGACAGACGTTACCAGGGCGTTGTCTATGGAGATAGTTAGCTCCCGCATAGGGCAGGACTTAGCTGGGAAGAAGAGAAGCTCAGTCTTGTCTGGGTTCAGTTTGAGGTGGTTGGAGGACATCCACTGTGAGATGTCAGCCAGGCATGCGGTGATGCGCTCTTCCACCTGAGTGGCAGAGGGGGGGAAGGATAGAAACAGTTGTGTGTCATCGGCGTAGCAGTGATAGGATATATTGTGAGCAGAGATGATAGTGCCAAGGGATTTAGTGTACAGTGAGAAAAGGAGGGGACCAAGAACCGATCCCTGTGGGACCCCAGTTTGGAGGGTTCGGGGGGATGATAACAGACCTTTCCAGGAAACCTGGTAGGTCCGGTCGGTGAGGTAGGAAGAGAACCACTTTAGTGCCGTTCCACCGATGCCTAGATCCGCTAGGGTGTCTAGGAGCAGCTGGTGGTTCACTGTGTCAAATGCTGCCGATAGGTCTAGGAGGATCAGTACTGCAGAGTGGGAAGCAGCTTGGGCAGCATGTAGTGCTTCTGTGACTGCCAGCAGGGCAGTTTCTGTGGAGTGGGCCTTCTTAAATCCGGACTGGTTGGGATCCAGCAGGTTGTGCTGTGAGAGATGGAGAGAGAGCTGGTTGGAGACAACACGTTCAATGGTTTTAGAAATAAATGAAAGGAGTGATACCGGTCTGTAGTTCTTGACATCTGAGGGGTCAAGAGTTGGTTTCTTGAGGAGTGGTGTTACTCTGGCTGACTTGAGGGCAGATGGGACACAGCCTGAGGTTACTGAGGTGTTGATGATGGAGGTGATGAAGGGGAGCAGATCAGGTGCGATGGTCTGGAAGATTGGAGACGGGACAGGGTCAAGAGGACAGGTGGTAGGTCTAGAGGATGTCACTAGTTGTAGAACCTCGTCTGGGGAAAGAGGAGAGAAGGAGGACATGCATGGTATGTTGGGGTTAGTGTTGGTTGAGTCAGATGCCACTTTATGTGGGAGGGGAGGAAAGGAGCTGCTGATATCATCAACCTTCTTCTCGAAGTAGTTGACAAAAACCTCAGCAGTGAGGGATGCAGGTTGAGTGGGGGGAGGGGGTTTAAGGAGGGAGGAGAAAGTGGAGAAGAGCTTCCTCTTCTCCACAGTCGGTAGTGCTGTCGCCTCACAGCTAGAAGGTCCCCTTACCTTGTTCTATAGCTCATATACCCGAGGCGGGGTTGGCGAAAGGGCCTTTCTGTGGGGAGTTTGCATGTTTTTACACGGGTCCCCTATAGGGTAGGTATACCCTCACATGTTCTCCCCGTGTCCCCTAGGCCTAGGGTAGGTACCCTCACATGTTCTCCCCCCGTGTCCCCTAGGGTAGGTACCCTCACATGTTCTCCCCGTGTCCCCTAGGGTAGGTACCCTCACATGTTCTCCCCCGTGTCCCCTAGGGTAGGTACCCTCACATGTTCTCCCCGTGTCCCCTATAGGGTAGGTACCCTCACATGTTCTCGCCGTGTCCCCTAGGGTAGGTAGTAGGTACCCTCACAAAAAACATGCAGTAATCCTGGTCTCTAAACTGCCTCCCCCTGGCCAGCCGGGGCGCCTGATGGAGGGGAAAGGAACTGGTTGGAATAGCGTGTTCCTTCCACGCGCTACGTCCAACCAGGGAAACTCCCCCCTGTCAGGTGTAAAGGAGCAACTTGGACACTCGGGCATGAAGGAAGCATGAGTTCAAGTCCGTTGCTCTCCCCTTGTCCCCATATATGGGGACTAGGTTGGTGGAGGGTGTGTAGAGCCCAGGATCACATTAGAAAATTGACACAGGGGTGAAAAATGGGTTACAAAATCGTGGGATAAAAAATAAAAAAACGTATTCAGATAAGACTGAACTGCGCCATCTTGATCGTGCGTGCGCACACACACACACACACACACACACACACGCGCGCCTTCAGTCGCTTTAGACTCCAAATCCTCCCTTCTGGTCAAAACAACGCTCTATTGCACGGAACCTAGCGGTCGCAGTACCGTCCCCGGCCTGTACTTCTTTCTCATCAGCTAGTGAAACATCAACAAGCGATCCGACAACACAGTCACACACACACACACCATTCAGTCAACACTCCGGTCGCGGCGTTTTGGATCTTCATAAATAGATCGGGGGTTGAACGGGGCGATATACAGTATCCTGGCAATATAGCAATCATTCTTTCTTAAACCCTTTGCAGGGGATTGTGTTTCCGCCATGAGCTCATGGGTATAGCATTAGCAGGCTGCAGTGTCTTCCGAGTTCAGGATACCAGTTAGCGGAACTTAGCGCCGAGGTCCTCGCATAGTGTCGGCTTCTCTTTTTAGCTGTGGGAACTCTGCAGGTGGGGGGGGCAGGGGGGGGCAGGGGGGGGCAGGGGGGGGGGCAGCTCTGCAGTGGGCAGGGGGGGGAGGTGGGGGGGGGGCTCTGCAGGGAGCTTATTATAGTGGTGCTGATTTGATTGCTGCTCACACCAGGCTATTATAATGACGAATGCGAGCATGCACGAGACACGTGCGATCTCAAATTAGCAACAGAGGCGCTCTGACTATGTGCCAGTGTGTGTGTGTGTGTTTGTGTGCGTGCCAGTGTGTGTGTGTGTGTGTGTGTGTGTCATAACCCGGCCCGTTGGGCCATGACAAATTGAGGAGGACGCACGTGTGTGTGTGTGTGTGTGTGTGTGTGTGTGTGTGTTTCTGTGTGAGTCCGTGTGTGTGTGTGTGTGTGTGTGTGTTTCTGTGTGAGTCCGTGTGTGTGTGTGTGTGTGTGTGTGTGTGTGTGTGTGTGTGTGTGTGTGTGTGTGTGTGTGCGCACGTGCTGGAACGAGGCCAGAGGAGTTGCAGAATGCGAATAGCCTTGGCCTGCTTGGCTTGGTGCTCAGTGTGCTGCTCGTGCCAGAGGTTGCCCAAGGTAAACACAGACCTTCATTTGACACTCGGCACGGCAGCATAGATTAGAAACCATGACCCACATATTCCTACTGTATATATACACACGTACGTACTGTATATAGAGGCCGTGTTGCTGTCGGGGCTGAGACCTGTAACGTTATAACCGTTTGTGTTTCTTAAGGTTTCCATTTAGGCCTGACGTCGAAATTAAAAAGAAATCAATTTTTCTGAAAAACCTCATGTTTCTATATCAGTGGTTCTCAATATTTCATCATTTCAACGACCCCAAAAATTATATGTAATATGCCGCCGACCCCCATCTGATAATATGTTGTTCCAGGGACCCCCCCCCCCCAAAAGCAAAGATTTGAGTTAAAAACTGGAACTCTGAAAGAATATATATATTCTTTGAATATATATTTCACGATTTTTCTAAAATAAAAAGTTCATAGCGCGGCGCTCGGTGCCGCGCTATGAGCTTGTAGATCTGCTATGTTTCAATAGCTAAAGGATAACCTATAATGCTTAAAACACCAAAAGGGGTTCCCGTCCCAGAATGGGTTAAATTTACGCCCTGCTGCCTACAGCGTTGGTTTTCAACCCTTCACATCAAGGTCCATTATTTATTCTGTATTTGAGCCAGAGAACCACCGTTTGATGACATTCAGCCTCTCAGACCCAAAACTTTAGAATATTTGGTTAACGTTGGATACGAGTTTGTCCACAATTCTCCATGCTGTATTGATTTGGTTCCATTTGTACACTCTCAAAGTTAAATTTACTTAGATTTTTACAATATACTGTACATCAATGGGGGTCCCAGAGATAGAAATGCCATTAAATGGGGGGGTCCGTAGCCTAATTCAGGTCAAACCTGGGGGTCTTTGAAATAAAAACCGGTGAAAATCACTGCCAGAGCCATAAAAAATCTTCTCTTGTGGGGCTTCCTTGGAATATCTTTTCAAAATGGGGGTCCGCGGGCTAATGAGTGTCAATTTGGGGGTCCCTGACATGACAACGTTTGGGAACCACTTGCGCTACAGCGTGTCACAAAAGCACAACACGCAGCAGATCCACAAGCTCGTAAAACCAGAGCTCAAGAACCTGATGTTTGGATAGGAATTTGTGGAGGGCAGCGATCCAGGAATCCCGAGTTGGTGTTGGCTAGACCTCACTCTGGCAGCAACTAACTAACTAACTAACTAACCTCCACCGATTATATATAATATACGCTTTGTTCAAGTGAACACCAGTCAATAGTTAACCAATAGGTAACGAGGGGTGGAGTCAGCACCGGAATAGTAAAGGAAACGGTAAGATATTCCAGTCTGCTGCAAATTGGGAGGTCACTGAACTTTAAGAATCAGTTGAATATAAGGAAAGGACTGTTTATTGTCACCTATACTCAAACAGATAAAAGCAACGAAATGCACTTTTCGTGTGCATGGCGAGGTCCACAGATACTGAGCAGCAACAATGCATATTTACAAACATATAATAAAGATAATAGAAGATAATAAAGATAAAAGACCACCTGAGGAATTTCTATCGCAGCACTAGGGGTGGGAGTATAGCTTAGTGTCTGGATGTATAGAGAAAGGGCAATAAGTTGTAACCAGGTTGCACACAAGATTAATTAGTATCGCATATCGTTGGTTAACCCATTCTGACCTGAGATCAGGTTCTAAAAATGTCTTCTACAATCCTGACAGTTTTCTGAAAAAGCCATGTTTCGATATTATGTCCAAAACGGTTACTTTTCAGGACTCGAATTCAACAGCGTCAAAAATAGCAGATCTACAAGCTCGAAACGAGGCCGTTTCGAGTGGCGTTTAGAGCTTGTAGATCTGCTACCTTTGATTCTTTTGCGTGACGCTGTATAGTGTGATCAAGTTATACAACGTATGTATATTCTCTTCACTCAATTATTATTATTATTATTTTTTTCACTTAATTTTTATTGAAGGAAGAACAGACACAAACAAAAAAACAACTAACAAGACAATACGGGAAAGAAAAAGAAAAGAAAAAGGACAAAAAGTAAAAGAAAAAAGGCTGCATTTTTCATATTACAATAAACATTCAATGAAATTATTTTGCAATATCGCTATAGGCTGAGAGAAGAGATTCCACTTTTCCCATTTTTTATAGAATTTATCCTCTTGTAGTCTCAGTATGAATGTTAGTTTTTCCATAGAATACAGTTCCTCAATAATGTCCATCCATTGATCTTTCGTCGGTGGGTCCTGTTGGTACCAGCGTCGTGTGATTGGTTTTTTACTTGATGCTAAGAGGATCTTGATTAAATATTTATCATGTGTTCACTCAATTCTTATTTTAAACTTGTCAGTAAAAAAAGAAACATCACAGGAGCAGCATGGTGCATGACTGCAGGGCGTATCATGTTTATTTTGAGTTTTTTCCAAAAATGATGTTTTAGCAAATTCAACATAAACAAGGGCGGACTAAAAAAAACCTTTTTTTGTTTCTGCCCACAGCATTATTGTGTCAGTTTTCCACTGACTCCAGTGTTTGTGTCTATTTACTAAACATTTCCAACCTCCATGTTGCGAATAAGTAAGCTTCGCTGAGCCATGAGGCCCGTAGCCGGGCGGCTGTGGCTCAGGAGGTAGAGCAGGTCGTCCAATGATCCCTGTGGGTCGGCGGTTCGAATCCCGGCTCCTCCTCCTCCTCCTGTCCAACATGTGGAAGTGTCCTTGGGTAAGAAGACACTGAACCCTACGTTGCCTCCAATGAGTCGGTCGGTGTGAGCTCGCCACCGTCGGTGTGTGAATGTGGGAAGTGAGGACGCTGGTGTCGACTGTTCGCCGCTTCACCTCCCAACGTATGAATGAATGAACCTTCACCTCCCAATGTATGAATGAATGAACCTTCACCTCCCAACGTATGAATGAATGAACCTTCACCTCCCAATGTATGAATGAATGAACCTTCACCTCCCAATGTATGTATGAATGAACCTTCACCTCCCAATGTATGAATGAATGAACCTTCACCTCCCAATGTATGTATGAATGAACCTTCACCTCCCAATGTATGAATGAATGAACCTTCACCTCCCAATGTATGAATGAATGAACCTTCACCTCCCAATGTATGAATGAATGAACCTTCACCTCCCAATGTATGTATGAATGAACCTTCACCTCCCAATGTATGAATGAATGAACCTTCACCTCCCAATGTATGAATGAATGAACCTTCACCTCTCAATGTATGAATGAATGAATGAACCTTCACCTCCCAATGTATGAATGAATGAATGAACCATTGCAAAGCGCTTTGAGCACTTGGAAAAGCGCTATAAAAATGCATTTCATTATAAGGGATGGAAACTATCTCCTGTTTCTGTAGCGTGAGTTCACCCCCTGGACATGACACTGGGATGTCGCAGGGACGTACCCCCCAATCCAACCCTTGATTCTGAGCACCAAGCTGAATTTATCTTTGGTATGACCCGGCCGGGGATCGAACCCCCGACCTCACAGTCCCAGGGTGGACACTCGAACCACAAGGCCACTGTTGTTGTATATACAGTACATCTTTGCGATTATTTACGCCACAGTTAAGTACAGTACTTGAGTAAATGTACTTGATACTAACAGATACTTTTCACCACTGCATAGTGTATATGTGGCACGTGTCAGGCTTAACCCATTCTGACCTGAGATCAGATTCATACGAGGTTTCCACAGGACACACACACTGGTCTGATGAACCCATTCTGACCTGAGATCAGATTCTAAAAAATGTCAGTCGTTCTTCGATTTTTCAAAAATAGCAGACCTACAAGCTCGTAGCGCGCCACTCGGTGGCGCGCTATGAGCTTGTAGATCTGCTATTTTTCAATAGCTAAAGCATAACATGATGCTAACACCAAAACGGGTTCCCGGTCAGAATGGGCTAGGGGCATTCTGTATTCGTTACACAGTTCAGATATTTCCCTTCTCGTCAAGATAATTACTACTGTACCAGCAGCTGTAGCTTGACTGTAAACACCTGTGCAGCACCGTCACCATTTTTCCATAACATTTCAAAGTATTTGAAAAAGGCGGAAAATAAAGTTGCTTTCTTCATAATATTCTGCTAGTACATTTCTCAGTAGTATTTGAATAAAAAGGTCCACTATTTATTCCATCCTGTTACCAGGCCTGCATTCACAAGGTTTTGCACTCGGTTTCTGTCGACTTCACCCCTAGTAGTCCTAGTAGAACCACCATATTGGACATTAAAACACAATCGCTGCCATTGACGAGATATTAGAGTTCTTCAAATTCTGCCCGAAGTCCGAACCCGACCCGACGTTTTTGGGCCGGGGCCAAAATATATACTCATTTTTAGTTGGGCTGGGTTGAGCATCGGGTTCAGCAAAGATAAATTAAATAAATATACAGTAATACCCCCAAAAAAGAACTGTCAACGGTAAGGCCGACGGAAATGGAAGTGAATGCGTTGGACGCAGCTCAAAGTGAACATTACTCAGGTACTGTAGTTAGTGTTATTAAAGCCTAGGAATAGGCATTAACTTATGCCTATACCCCTGGATTTGGATTTGGTTTGAGGACATTAAGCGACATAATGACGTAATTTTTGTCTGTCCACGTGTTTGGGAAACGGTGGTGTATGACAGCCCTGTAGCGAACATGTTCTTTTCTCTTCACTTTGTTCAGGCAGTAGAGCGTCACCAGTACTCCTCCTACCTGCTCTAACATGTTCTGTCTCTCCTCTGTGTGTGTGTGTGTGTGTGTGTGTGTGTGTGTGTGTGTGTGTGTGTGTGTGTGCTCCCCCCCCCAGGCGGCAGCGCGTCACCAGTGCTCCTACCTCATCCAGCAGCACAGCGCCAGCTTCCTGGAGGCCGGCGGAGACGAGAGCTGGCTGAGGACAATTTACAATTTACAATTTAGGCATTTAGCAGACGCTCTTAATCCAGAGCGACTTACATTAAGCAAGAACAAAAGCATGGGAATACATCACATAAAGACATTTATCATGAAACATGCGTAGCTAAGAAAGTAACAGTGGAATATCTATAATGAAACTATACATATAAGCTATACATCTATACTACTATGCTACACATATGTACTATGACGTGCTATGACTACTAGAATTGCTATCTAAGGGGGTGGGGTAAGTGCTATGGGCCATGATGGAGTCTGAAAAGGTGGGTTTTCAGACTACGGCGGAAGATTGGGAGTGATGCTGCAGTTCTGACTGCAATGGGAAGTGCATTCCACAGTTTTGGAGCCAGAAGGGAGAAGAGTTTGGGACGTGTGGAGCGTTGTCCCGGCGTTTTTAGTGAGGGTACTTCCAGCTTCCCTGCGTTGGCTGATCTGAGTGAGCGGGAGGGTTTGTAGGGTTCGATCATACTTGCAAGATATGGGGGAGCCATACCTTTGGTTGGAGTCTGGAGTCTGGAGTCTGGAGTCTGGAGCACGTCCCCCCCAAGCTGAGCAGTCTGCACACGCTCAACATGCTGCTGGCCCACCGGCCCTGGCTCATCACCCAGCAGAACATACAGGTACCACCGCACCGCACCGCACAGAACATACAGGTACCACCGCACCGCACCGCACAGAACATACAGGTACCACCGCACCGCACCGCACCGCACAGAACATACAGGTACCACCGCACCGCACCGCACCACACAGAACATACAGGTACCACCGCACCGCACCGCACCGCACAGAACATACAGGTACCACCGCACCGGACCGCACCGGACCGCACCGCACACACACACCCTCAACATGCTGCTGGCCCACCGGCCCTGGCTCATCACCCAGCAGAACATACAGGTACCACCGCACCGCACAGAACATACAGGTACCACCGCACCGGACCGCACAGAACATACAGGTACCACCGCACCGCACCGCACAGAACATACAGGTACCACCGCACCACACACACCCTCAACATGCTGCTGGCCCACCGGCCCTGGCTCATCACCCAGCAGAACATACAGGTACCACCGCACCGCACCGCACAGAACATACAGGTACCACCGCACCGCACACACACACACACACACACACACCCTCAACATGCTGCTGGCCCACCGGCCCTGGCTCATCACCCAGCAGAACATACAGGTACCACCGCACCGGACCGCACACACACACAGGCCCTGGTTAATCACACAGCAGAACATACAGGTACCACCGCACCGCACCGCACCGCACAGAACATACAGGTACCACTGCACCGCACCGCACACACACACACAGACAGACAGACAGACACACACACACACACACACACACACACACACACATACACACACACACACGATCTCAATATGTCAAATGGTCTAGTCCCTGATTATAATACGACCCGGTTCATTAGGATATTTACATTGGAAAAAAACATAGTCTTATAATCAGGACAATGGGGTATTACACACACACAAAGAGCCCCAGGAAAGTGTTCTAAATCTTCTAAGCGTCATATTTCTTTGCAAAAAGGGTGACGTTTCCCTTTAAGTGCTTATTTCAATAATTGTTCATGTTTGCACTTGCTTCCTTTTTAAATGGAAGCTGATGACACATAACCTTTTCCATGCATATCAACGGTCACAAATGTTGACTCATCCTAAAATCACCGTCTATCACCATGGGGCAGCAGTGGCTCAGCGGTAGAGTGGCCGGATGGTAACCGGTAAAGGTTGCCAGTTCGAACCCTGTGGGCTCCCCCAGAGTCGGTGTCAAAGTGTCCTTGAGCAAGACTCTGAACCCTTAATTGCTCCTGATGTGCTGGCTGGTGCCTTGCATGGTTTATGCCGCCATCGGTGTATGAATGTGTGTGTGAATGGGTGAATGTAATGTACAATCTGTGTAAAGCGCCTTGGATAAAGGCGCTATATAAATGCACCATTTACCATGTATTTTAACACTCCCTCCTCTCTCCCCCCTCCCTCCCCAAACCCACAGGAGTTGGTGTGTCCCGGGGCGGAGTCTCGCTGGTCATTGGCCGAGCTGATCCACGCCGTCATCCTCATGGCCCACGCCCACTCGCTGTCGTCCTTCGTCTGGGGGTGTGGCCTCAACCCGGAGCCCGACCACGTGGGAGGCCACGCCTTCCACCCGCCCTCGCCCAATCACGTGCCCCGCAGCCCCCACCACAGCCCCGCCCACGAGGACAGCCGACAAGAGGTGAGCTTGGTTTGGTGGGCGGGGCTTATTTTCTGTTGTTGTTGTTTTTAATCGTGGGTGTAAGGCGCCTGTTTCTCTGGGCGGGGACCCCCTGGGGTCCTTAAAGGTTGTTCTAGGGGGTCCCCTGGGGTCCTTAAAGGTTGTTCTAGGGGGTCCCCTGGGGTCCTTAAAGGTTGTTCTAGGGGGTCCCCTGGGGTCCTTAAAGGTTGTTCTAGGGGGTCCCCAGCTAAATTACTAATAGTTTAAAACATGCTGTGGCAAAAACACACATCATTTGACCTATGACTAAGCCCCAGCCTCTCCACTCTGCCAAACCAAGGCCCGTCCAGAGCCATAGAGTAAGACAGAGTTACGACAACTCCGTTCACCTCATGGAGCTTCAGTCCAATGGGGGCTCTTCTATAGACTTGTATTGGCGAATAGGAACACTGGAAGTTGAACCACGTGACCACCGGGCTGTTTTCTGCCCCCTCAATGTCACAACTCTGGGCCTGGCAAGCTGTGCTTTTCACCCATTGAGATGCATGTTGTTAATTAAGCAAGCAACTTCAAAATGTAGTCAAAACAAGGCCTGCTTTTCACTGGACAAAATTAACTAGAAATACAAGGAAATGTTAGAGGGAGAAACAGTGTCCAACTCTTAGAGTATATATACAATAGAGAAGACACCCAAGTTCTCCTCCCGTCCACTTGCATTGAGTTGCTCAGAAGCGCATGAGGCGAATCCACTCCTCCTTCCGGTTTAGGAACAGTGTGCATTCTGGATGGATTGTCCTCAAACACATGAACGCGCGACGACCGGCAGAGTGGACGGAGCCTAGTGCGCGTTCATGTGTTTGAGGACCAAACCTTACCAAGCTGCAATACCTTCTTCGGCTACTATGTCCATTGCGCTTCAGGATTTCCTCTGGGTGTCTTCTCTATTGTATAATAACTCTATGGTCCAACTCCATCAACTATAAAACTTCCGACAGGAGTTTGTTTTCATTTAATGCACGCGTGATTAGTATTATTGCCATCACCCCGGGTGGCTCAGTCGTGTAACTTCCCCGATGTTAAGCTGTGTATGTGTTCAACAAACACAAAGCCATGCACAATAACACTGACGGCTATATGAGGTGAAGAAAGCTTGCATATCATAGTAACGGTTACTTAACTACTTGGATTGGCTTCTTTTGGGGTTGGGTTTAGCGAAGGGTCCATTTGGGAGGTCCTTGAGATGAAGATGTTTGAGGAACCACCCCTTTTCCCCTCACTGTATATGTTTCTTTTCCCTTTCTGCTTCCTTTATGATGAATTCCTGTTCTGTTCTTTAACTATATAGAAGTGTCTATTTGTACGTCTCTAAATGTTTTGATGAATTGAACACGGTGGACCCTCTTGTAAACGAGTGTAATGCTTATTTTGGGTCGTCCACTCACAGTTAACAGTCTTTGTATCGAGTTTGAGTGCTTGAAATGTACTGTAATTCTGCAAACTGTTAATAAATATTTCAATCAATCAAAAATGGGGTAAGGTTTTAAACCTGCACCGGAGTGTTTTGGCGGCCCCAAGTGGCAGCACAAGGTAAGCACGGGCCTCTGGTCATTCCAGCTGAACGCTGGTAAAATCGTGCATTTATATACACACATTCACACACCGATGCCGGCGGAAACCATGCAAGGCACCAACCTGCACATCAGGAGCAATTAGGGGTTCAGAGTCTTGCTCAAGGACACTTTGACACTAACTCTGGGGGAGCCCACAGGGTTCGAACTGGGAACCTTGCGGTTCCCATCCAGCCCCTGAGCCACTGCCGCCCCACCGTCACGTAGATAGATGTGTAGCATTTAGTTTGTGGAGGAGGTGATTGTATGTTTACGTTTTCACTATTTTAAATGGATAAAACACTTGCATTTTTTTAATGAAAGAAACTGCTTTTTCCAACTCTCCCTTTCCATCTCTCTCTCCTCTCTCTCTCTCTCCCCCCTCTCTCTCTCTCTCTCTCTCTCTCTCCCTCTCCCTCCCCTCTCTCTCCCTCCCCCTCTCTCCCTCCCCCTCTCTCCCTCCCCCCTCTCTCCCCCCTCTCCCTCCCTCCCCCCCCCCTCCCCCCAGCTGGTGGACGGGGGCAGCATGGAGGTGGAGGTCCTGATGAAGAGGATGGTGGAGCTGCAGCAGCAGGAGGAAGAGTGCACACAGGAGGAGATGCTCACCCGCTTCGAGAGGGAGAGGAGCGAGAGCATACCCACAGGTGTGTGTGTGTGTGTGTGTGTGTGTGTGTGTGTGTGTGTGTGTGTGTGTGTGTGCTGCTATGTACTGTATATAAGGGAATGGACAGAATTGTTGACCTATTAGCTAAAGGACATATAAGTTCATATGTTTCATCAGCTGCCAAAATGTACAAGCACTCGCGTGTTTCAACTGCCATGTTCATGCACAGTAAGGAAAATGATGCCTTTTCAGATGTCACAGCTAATACACCACCAGATATTGTTGTTGTTGATGAGGACAGTAGAGAAGTGACCATTTTGGAAGTGGCATCATGTACATTTGACCACAGTCTGGAAGAGGCATTCCTTACCAAGGTGCTTAAGGATGCTATTATACAGCTTGGCTACAGATGTAAACTACTTGTGTTCATATTTGGAAGCCTCGGTAATGTCCATAAATCAGTGGTGAGGGGCCTGCAGATTGCAGGCATGCACAATAAGCAGAGAGCTAATCAGGCATCGGCAAAATTCTGTTCAGTGTCTGCAATAATTGGCAGTCGACCATATATGGAGAAGGCGATGCTTTCTGTACCCGTGATCTGTATCCTGAAGCACTTGCTGTAGAGTTTTACAAGTGTGCGCATCCACTATTGTTTGTGTTCAAGAATTTCTTGTAAAATGTGAATGCAAATAAAGATGCTAAATGTGTGTGTGTGTGTGTGTGTGTGTGTGTGTGTGTGTGTGTGTGTACGTGTGTGCGTGTGTGTAGCGGTCGTCCGTGGAGCGCCACCCGACCTGGTCTTACGATTGGTGGAGAACCCAGAGTTCAGCTACGAGGACTTTGCGCCCAGAGGAGAACAGGCCCCGCCCACCATGAGAGCCCAGGTAATGACATCACAGAGCCACGCCTCCTGTGGCCTTGTATACCGTTGTGTATAATTACGTTATATAATATATATATATATATATATATATATATATATATATATGCTCTACCAGTGGTTTTCAACACCTTCTCATGTCGAGGTTATTCATTATTTATTTATGTTTAGATATTGGTAGAGGATACACAAATGGTTATTAATGTTATTTCTGTGTGTGTGTGTGTGTGTGTGTGTGTGTGTGTGTGTGTGTGTGTAGGACTACTCCTGGGAGGACCACGGCTACTCGCTGGTCAACAGGCTCCTCCCAGACATGGGTCAGCTGCTAGACGAAAAGTTCCAGGTACGTCTTTGAACCCTGACCTTTGAACCCTAGTGTCTCCTGAGCCTGGTCCAAAGACGCGAGCATGGAATCTCCTCCTTCGGGTTTGAGTAAATAGTCCTGCCAACTTGCGCCTTGTACACAAGTAGGCCATGCATGGCCTACCTGTGCGCAAGCAGAGCGCGCCATGAGGGTGCGCTCACCACTGGCATCACCAGGAATACTGGAACCGGTATTGACCTGAGCCAACCTCGTTACATCACCAAGAATGGTGGTCCCTTATTGGCTGTTGACGGTAACGTCACCATAGGCTACGGTCTTAAACAAGAGAGGACTCCGACATACAGTACATACATGCCCAGCCGATCGCAGTACTTGCGCGCTCTGCGTGCGCTTGTAAATATTGGACCACAAGTACAAGCCACACAATATTCCCAAGATTTTCATCCTAAAATGCCTTTTTTCCAGAGAGACAAATCAGGCAAAAACATCGACCTAATTAACAAACCCTTTTTCTCAGAGAGACAAATCAGGAGAAAATGTTACCTTATTAACAACCCTTCTCCAGCAACACACACTCTCGGGATCAGTAACCAAGATTTGCACCACTTTAAAATGTGACCATTTGTAGGATTTGTGTACCACCACGTCTGCAATCGGGATGGACTCACTGTCCTTTCCTAAATGAACTGGTCTCTGCCGTCACCTTTCACTCATTAATGAACTGGTCTCTGCCGTCAGCTTTCACTCATTAATGAACTGGTCTCTGCCGTCACCTTTCACTCATTAATGAACTGGTCTCTGCCGTCACCTTTCACTCATTAATGAACTGGTCTCTGCCGTCACCTTTCACTCATTAATGAACTGGTCTCTGCCGTCACCTTTCACTCATTAGCAGTTAACGGTCATTAGCGCTGCCAAACCGCTGACACGGGGCTAATCGGACAACACTCCTCCTAATCTAATCATCTGACTCTGTGATAAATAACCGGGCCGCTGGCTGAGAGCCAGGTTTTACAGCGCTGCTGTGGGTTTATAAACAGATCCTCTCTCTCTCTCCAGATTGCCATTACCATGACCTACCACAGGATGGCGATGCATGAAGGCGTGGACACCCACACCCTGAGGAAAGCTCTGTGGAACTACATCCACTGTCTCTATGGCATCCGGTTAGTGTTGAACTACATCCACTGTCCTTAACCCATTCTGACCTGAGATCAGATTCATACGTGGTTTCCACTGGACACACACTGGTCTGATTAACCCATTCTGACCTGAGATCAGATTCTAAAAATGTCAGTCGTTCTTAGATTTTTCAAAAATAGCAGACCTACAAGCTCGTAGCGTGCCACTCGGTGGCGTGCTATGAGCTTGTAGATCTGCTATTTTTCAATAGTTAAAGCATAACATGATGCCAACACCATGGGTTCCCGTTCAGAATGGGTTAACTACTTAAATTGCCAACGTCTTAAGGATGCTAGTATACAACTTGGTTTACAAATAAACCAAACTAGTTGTGTTCATATTTGGAAGCCTCTGTAATGTCCATAAATCAGTTGTGAAAGGCCTGCAGATTAGAACGCCCATTTGACTGTGATCAAGAAGGTCTTGTTCACCCATTCTGGGCGGGAACCGCTTTTGGTGTTTTAAGCATTATGTTATACTTTAGCTATTGAAAAATAGCCGTTCTACAAGCTCATAGCACGGCACTCTTTTTGTGGCGCAAATCTTTGAATATATATTCTTTCAGAGCGAACGTTTTCAACTCAAATCTTTGCTTCTGGAGGGGTCCCTTAGACAACATATTTTCAGATGGGGGTCGGCGGCCAATTACATATAATCCTGGGGGTCCTTGACAATGAAAATGTTTGAGAACCACTGATATTTTCAGAAAACTGTCACGAGACATTTGTTGGAATCGACCTCGGGTCTAAAATAACGATGTTAAATGTGTTCGTACGTTACGATGTTAAATAACGATGTTAAATGTGTGCGTCCGTTACGATGTTAAATAACGAAATGTGTGCGTGCGTTCCGCAGCTACGACGACTATGACTACGGCGAGGTGAACGTGCTGTTGGAGCGCTCCCTGAAGGTGTTCGTGAAGACGGTGGCCTGTCACCCCGAGCAGACGACCGCACGAGTCTACCACTGCTTCTGGAGACACTTCAGACACTCTGAGAAGGTACGGCCGATACCCACCAGAACACATGTATGATTCTTCTCCTGGGTAAACCATACTGACCGCTAGTGTCCTTCTCCTCATCAATCTTTCATCAAATTTAGAGGCCCTCATCTATGGAACTCCCTAGATATAGTAGATGCTTCACTTAAATCCTCATTATCCTTGCCAATATTCAAAAAACATCTAAAGAAATATCTTATTTCTTCCTCTCTGTAGATTACATGTTTTACTTTGATGCGTTATATTTTCTTGTGTGTGTTTTGTTGTTGTATTGTTTATTTCCGTATTTTGTGCAGTCTGTGTTTTTATTTCTTTACTGCACAGCTGCCCCCCTTTGACAACTTGTAGACTTATGTACTGTTCTTTATGAACTTTTAATTTTTTAAACCAATGACCTCTTCCTACAGGAAAGGATTCCAAATAAGCCAGCTGGCTTCTTCCCTTCCTTGCATTGTATTTTTGTTCTTTGATATGTTATTGTCAATTTTTTGTACTACATGCTAAAAAATAAACCTAAACCTAAAACCTCCCAACAGATCCACGCCAACATCATCGTCCTGGAAGCCCGGCTGCAAGCTGCCCTCCTCTACACCCTGAGAGCCATCACACATTACATGAGATGACGCACGCACGCTCACGCACACACACGCACGCACACATGCTCACATGCACACACACGCACGCACACACGCTCACATACGCACGCACGCAAGCATGCACACACGCACACACATATTTAAATGCTGTTCCTGAGCCAGCTGTTTTGCACCAGAGCGTAATGCATGACACTACATAAACACACACAGTCACGCACACACGCACACAGACACAGTCACGCACGCACACACACACACACACACCGACACACACCGACACACACACACACACACACACACACACACAGTCACGCACACGCACACACACACACACACACACACACACACACACACACACACACACACACACACGCACACACACACACACTATAGTGAATGTTTCTTTTCTGAATGTCCTAAAAAGGATAATCGATGTTGTACATGTGTGATTTATTTTATTTTGTATTTTATTTGGGGTGGGAGGGGTATTTAAAAAAAAGAAAGAAAGGGAAGAGAAGAGAAAAGAAAAGAAAAGCCAAGCCCCTTCTTCTCGTTACTGTTTTGCACTGAACATGTTTATCAGAGTTCTAAGACCTCTCCTCCCACTGAACATGTTCGTTTAGAGTTCTAAGACCTCTCCTCCCTGAACATGTTCGTTTAGAGTTCTAAGACCTCTCCACACTGAACATGTTCGTTTAGAGTTCTAAGACCTCTCCTCCCTGAACATGTTCGTTTAGAGTTCTAAGACCTCTCCTCACTGAACATGTTTCTCAGAGTTCTAAGACCTCTCCTCCCACTGAACATGTTTCTCAGAGTTCTAAGACCTCTCCTCTCTGAACATGTTTCTCAGAGTTCTAAGACCTATCCTCCCACTTCTCTGGTTTGTTGTTGTTGACAGCAAACAGCCGCAAATGCAGGCAGATGCATATCCGAGGCACCAGGTCATGTACTGTACTGTATGTATGTATGTATGTATGCTGGCCATTTTGCCTGGTAAACAATCTCACGCGTTTCATAGCGAGACCCAATTTTTTCGTGAATTCACATTGGGGGGGGTAACCATAACATGACCAATTTAGCGTACCAGGCTATAGTGTCATTTCAGAAAGAAAGAAAGAAACACGATCTACAAGCTCACAGCGCGGCCGGCGACGCGTTTGAAGCTCGCATCGCGTCGTGAGCTTGTAGATCAGCTATATCGCGTTCGCTATAGTTTGGGAGAGATTAATTAAAAGAGAAAATGTTGGCCTGTGTTCCCAAAAGGCACCAGCTTGGAAGTATTTTTTTTTTCTTATTTTTTCCGAGAATGTATGTCGTACGGTTCCAGACAGGAAAAGCACAATGTTTTTGTTACATATCACGTGTAGATGACGGGGATTCGTTTTAAAACAACCTCTGATGAATCTGCAAGAAAATTCAAAAATAAAAAAAACAATGTTGGAGGTGGAGAAAATATCGTCTCTGGAACCTGTCCTGAACTGTTTTTAAACTGGGATTTAAATGACCAAGCATCACAACAAGTAGCAGATCTACAAGCTCCAAACGCGACGCTTCGCGCCACGTTTCGAGCTTGTAGATCTGCTACTTTTGATGCTTTTTGAGTGACGCTGTAGTAGTGTGATCAAGTAGGACATTGATTTACGGAAAAAAAAAAACACAAAGTTAAAATGGATAAATAGTTAAATTAGGAGGATATGGAAGTGAATTTGAGATACAATGCCGATGCTAAGACTCCCTCTCCATGGGAGTCCAAACGACAGCCCCTGGACTAGCGTTACGTTGCGTTCTCCACATTCTAAACTTTGTGTGTAGGTTTGTCTTCTCCTGTAATTTAACGCCGTACTTTGATCGTACTATACAGCGTCACACAAAAAAAAAGCATGGAAAGTAGCATATCTGTTTTTGAGCTTGTAAAGGTCATGCTACTTTTTGAATTTGAATCCTGGAAAGTAACAATTCCCCCCCCCCAAAAAAACAGTTTTTCCTCTCAGTATTTTGCTGTTGTTGTTGTTGTTATTGAGGTTGTTGTTGTTGTTGTCTCTGGTTGAACGGGACTCTCCTCAAGGATCATATCATTTCTGTTGACATGCCCAGCCTAGCGTCTTCTTGGCCTCCGTGTTCTCCTTATAACTGTAGCTTTGAAGCTGAATCTCATCACAGACTCCCTCCCTCCCTCCCTAACGCAGACTCCTCCCTCCCTAACTCAGACTCCCTCCCTCCCTCCCTAACGCAGACTCCCTCCCTCCCTAACCCAGACTCCTCCCTCCCTAACTCAGACTCCCTTCTCCCTAACCCAGACTCCCTCCCTCCCTAACCCAGACTCCTCCCTCCCTAACTCAGACTCCCTCCCTCCCTCCCTAACGCAGACTCCCTCCCTCCCTAACCCAGACTCCTCCCTCCCTAACCCAGACTCCCTCCCTCCCTAACCCAGACTCCCTCCCTCCCTAACTCAGACTCCCTCCCTCCCTAACCCAGACTCCCTCCCTCCCTAACCCAGACTCCCTCCCCCGTGTGAGAGATGAATGTCATCACAGACTCCCTTCTCCCTAACCCAGACTCCCTCCCCCGTGTGAGAGATGAGTCTCATCACAGACTCCCTTCTCCCTAACCCAGACTCCCTCCCCCGTGTGAGAGATGAGTCTCATCACAGACTCCCTTCTCCCTAACCCAGACTCCCTCCCCCGTGTGAGAGATGAGTCTCATCACAGACTCCCTCTAGTGTGTGTGAGAGATGAGTCTCATCACAGACTCCCTCCCGTGTGTGTGATGTGAGAGATGAGGAGAAAAAAAAGCTATAAACGAAACTGGTATTTTTGTATGCAATAAAAGAAAAACTATTTTGTTATCAAAAGTCAAGACATTTCAGGGTGTTTTTTTTTGTTTGAAAAGTGTATTTTTGTAATTGTGTTTACAATTTACAATGTAGGCATTTAGCAGACGCTCTTAATCCAGAGCGATTTACATTAAGCAAGAACAGAAATGCACAACATACATGACAAGTAGCTAAGGACGTAACAGTGGAGTATCTATATATTGAAACTATAGCATATAGTAAACTATGCATACTATACTATATTATACTATAGGCCTACATGTACCGGTACTATAAAGTGCTATGACGACATAAAATGCAATTCTAGTGCCGTCTACGTAACATGCTATACAGTAAGTATGTATAAAATGCTATCTAAGTCTATACATAAAGTGCTATCTAACCAATGTTGGACTGCAAAAAGAGTGTCAAAGATTATATAGGGCTCCATTTTCGTCACAGCCTAAACCCCTTATCCCTAAACTTCTTTACTATTTTACTATTTTCAAAAACATTTTTTAATAGTTCAACTATAGCCTATAGTCTACATTGACACGTTGTGAGCTTGTAGACTGGCCATTTGAACTATTCAAAAATGTTTTGCAAAATAGTAAAAAAAAAAAAAAGAAGAAGAAAAAAGGCCAAGAAGTTTAGGGATAAGGGGTTTAGCGGTGTTTAGGGATAAGGGGTTTAGCGGTGAGGAAAATGGAGCCCCGGGTGTGTGGATGCTGAGGGTTGTTTATATGGTGATCCAGAAGATAACATGGCATTTGCATGTGGCTGCTGCGTTTACGTCTAATTAGAACGCTCCTAGAAGGAAAAATTGCGGAGGAAGTGCGGAAATTGAAAATTGCGGAAATTGCGGAAATTGAAAATTGCGGAAATTGCAAATTTTGGAAATTTTGGAAATTGCGGAAAATGCGGAAATTGGAAATTGCGGAAATTGTAGAAATTGCGGAAATTGGAAACACTCTGCCGGCTGCCCTATGCGCCAGCCGGCGTAATGGGGATAAGTAAGTAAGTAAAGTAGAAGAACTATATACATTTCATCAAAAAGTAGAAATTAAAAAAAACTGTGTAGGACAAAGTATTTATGTTTCCACTTATTATTTTATTTATTGGCACACACCAAAAAGGAAGGTGTGTGTGTGTTCCAATAGAAAAGTAAAAGTAAAATGTGGATGTGCTACCCTTTTTTTTTTTTTTATACTTTTTTGTGTATACTGGAGTCTGGGTCTAGCACTTGTCATGCACTCTAGGGCAATACATGACAAAAAGGGAGTCCACACACAAGGCAAACCTTTTATATTATATATTTATTATTCTAAATTAAAATAAGTTAAGCAATCATCAAATAAACTGGTATGAGATGTGACAATTTCAGTGATCAGTCATGTATGGATGTATGGAGTGTGCTGTGTGTGAGTGTTGTAAAAAGGTGTGCAACTGCTTGAAAGGAAGGTAAGATAGCTGGCTTGAGAGCATGGAAGGAGAGGCCCTTATGTACTCTCCCAGACCACACCCCACTCAGGTGTACACAGTTGGCCTGACGGCCTGCTCCACTCTGCCCTAATCACCCAGGCTGCCAGATATCCTGCTGTGCAGAGGCAGAGGGGGCAGGGCCGTCACACCCCCCCCTCCATAAGAATGTGGTTCCACCACATTATCTACAGAAAACAAACCACAAATTAGCAACCAATATTATAACAAACACTTGTCCTAATAAAATCAATTAGCCACCTCGTCATCTGTAACTTTATAACAATGCAACAAGGCTTACCAAACAAATATACACCTGTATGCCTGAAAGCCATTTGCTGATGATGTGCAACCTCTAGCTTCTTCTCATTTATATACATTTAATATTGAAGAGAAAAAGTAGAATCTCTGCACACGATATAATTCAGCTCTCCGTCCTCTTTGTTTCAACCTACTGTACAATAACGTTTCGCCCCTCCCTCCGGACTTTCTCAAATTGTACATTATACACATTTAATATTCCCATTTCAAATGTCTCTGAAGGTACTCATCTCGTACTGCTCAGTTATGGTGGTCACTGGCCTAAAAGTGGTGGTCCTCAAAGGCTTTCATGTCAAGGAACCCAAAATCGATGTGTGTATTTGGCTCCCTCCCTCCCTAACCCAGACTCCCTCCCTCCCTAACCCAGACTCCCTCCCCCGTGTGAGAGATGAATGTCATCACAGACTCCCTTCTCCCTAACCCAGACTCCCTCCCCCGTGTGAGAGATGAGTCTCATCACAGACTCCCTTCTCCCTAACCCAGACTCCCTCCCCCGTGTGAGAGATGAGTCTCATCACAGACTCCCTTCTCCCTAACCCAGACTCCCTCCCCCGTGTGAGAGATGAGTCTCATCACAGACTCCCTCTAGTGTGTGTGAGAGATGAGTCTCATCACAGACTCCCTCCCGTGTGTGTGATGTGAGAGATGAGGAGAAAAAAAAGCTATAAACGAAACTGGTATTTTTGTATGCAATAAAAGAAAAACTATTTTGTTATCAAAAGTCAAGACATTTCAGGGTGTTTTTTTTTGTTTGAAAAGTGTATTTTTGTAATTGTGTTTACAATTTACAATGTAGGCATTTAGCAGACGCTCTTAATCCAGAGCGATTTACATTAAGCAAGAACAGAAATGCACAACATACATGACAAGTAGCTAAGGACGTAACAGTGGAGTATCTATATATTGAAACTATAGCATATAGTAAACTATGCATACTATACTATATTATACTATAGGCCTACATGTACCGGTACTATAAAGTGCTATGACGACATAAAATGCAATTCTAGTGCCGTCTACGTAACATGCTATACAGTAAGTATGTATAAAATGCTATCTAAGTCTATACATAAAGTGCTATCTAACCAATGTTGGACTGCAAAAAGAGTGTCAAAGATTATATAGGGCTCCATTTTCGTCACAGCCTAAACCCCTTATCCCTAAACTTCTTTACTATTTTACTATTTTCAAAAACATTTTTTAATAGTTCAACTATAGCCTATAGTCTACATTGACACGTTGTGAGCTTGTAGACTGGCCATTTGAACTATTCAAAAATGTTTTGCAAAATAGTAAAAAAAAAAAAAAAGAAGAAGAAAAAAGGCCAAGAAGTTTAGGGATAAGGGGTTTAGCGGTGTTTAGGGATAAGGGGTTTAGCGGTGAGGAAAATGGAGCCCCGGGTGTGTGGATGCTGAGGGTTGTTTATATGGTGATCCAGAAGATAACATGGCATTTGCATGTGGCTGCTGCGTTTACGTCTAATTAGAACGCTCCTAGAAGGAAAAATTGCGGAGGAAGTGCGGAAATTGAAAATTGCGGAAATTGCGGAAATTGAAAATTGCGGAAATTGCAAATTTTGGAAATTTTGGAAATTGCGGAAAATGCGGAAATTGGAAATTGCGGAAATTGTAGAAATTGCGGAAATTGGAAACACTCTGCCGGCTGCCCTATGCGCCAGCCGGCGTAATGGGGATAAGTAAGTAAGTAAAGTAGAAGAACTATATACATTTCATCAAAAAGTAGAAATTAAAAAAAACTGTGTAGGACAAAGTATTTATGTTTCCACTTATTATTTTATTTATTGGCACACACCAAAAAGGAAGGTGTGTGTGTGTTCCAATAGAAAAGTAAAAGTAAAATGTGGATGTGCTACCCTTTTTTTTTTTTTATACTTTTTTGTGTATACTGGAGTCTGGGTCTAGCACTTGTCATGCACTCTAGGGCAATACATGACAAAAAGGGAGTCCACACACAAGGCAAACCTTTTATATTATATATTTATTATTCTAAATTAAAATAAGTTAAGCAATCATCAAATAAACTGGTATGAGATGTGACAATTTCAGTGATCAGTCATGTATGGATGTATGGAGTGTGCTGTGTGTGAGTGTTGTAAAAAGGTGTGCAACTGCTTGAAAGGAAGGTAAGATAGCTGGCTTGAGAGCATGGAAGGAGAGGCCCTTATGTACTCTCCCAGACCACACCCCACTCAGGTGTACACAGTTGGCCTGACGGCCTGCTCCACTCTGCCCTAATCACCCAGGCTGCCAGATATCCTGCTGTGCAGAGGCAGAGGGGGCAGGGCCGTCACACCCCCCCCTCCATAAGAATGTGGTTCCACCACATTATCTACAGAAAACAAACCACAAATTAGCAACCAATATTATAACAAACACTTGTCCTAATAAAATCAATTAGCCACCTCGTCATCTGTAACTTTATAACAATGCAACAAGGCTTACCAAACAAATATACACCTGTATGCCTGAAAGCCATTTGCTGATGATGTGCAACCTCTAGCTTCTTCTCATTTATATACATTTAATATTGAAGAGAAAAAGTAGAATCTCTGCACACGATATAATTCAGCTCTCCGTCCTCTTTGTTTCAACCTACTGTACAATAACGTTTCGCCCCTCCCTCCGGACTTTCTCAAATTGTACATTATACACATTTAATATTCCCATTTCAAATGTCTCTGAAGGTACTCATCTCGTACTGCTCAGTTATGGTGGTCACTGGCCTAAAAGTGGTGGTCCTCAAAGGCTTTCATGTCAAGGAACCCAAAATCGATGTGTGTATTTGGCTGCGGACCCCCATCTGAAAAGCTTTGGTGCGAGGGAACCCCAGAAAGAGAACACAAGCTTTTATATATCCTATTTTGTTAACATCCCAATTTATAAAATATAGATTAAGTGGTTAAAATGATGATGCTAGATTAACACATTTAGCTGGGGACCCCCCTGGAAACCTCCCCTGGGGGCCCTGGGGCCTGGAGTAAGAACCAGAAAACTGGCCTAAGAAAAGGCAAGCAAACTATGGGGTCCTTGAAATGTAAACGATTTGAGAATCATTGACACAGAGTGTCCACCAGATGTCGACAAAGACCTACTCATCATTGGCATTAGACGATGAGACCTCACGTCACGTCTCCCAAGGTGAGGTGATTGTGAGCACGGAAACGCTGTCTGTTTTCACTCAACACGAACACACATGGATGGCTTGTTATTATGGTGGTGCTGGCCTGGGATTCTTCTCTCGACTATTGAGTAATTTGTGACGATTTTAGCGTTTAAGAAGAAGCAAAAGTTGGTGTTTTCTTTATAAAGAATGCACACGCGTAGGCCTACTAGTACTACTACTACTATACAGTGACTAAAGAAAGACATAGGGGGCCTACATCATACATGTGGTGTGTTGTTTTTGTCGCACCATTTCTATTTCGAACACTTATATCTCACGTTTTGTGCACTTACGCTATTCGTTCTAATCCCGTAGGTGGATGGAGGTGTTTTAATTTAAAACCTACCAGAGCAGGAAACCCCAGTCCATGGCAGGCACACACACACACACACACACACAGTAACACACTAGCCTAGGTGTATTTATATATATATATATATATATATATATATATATATATATATATATATATATATATATATATATATTTAAAATGTATCATCTTGCAGCTTGCTGATGTGTTAATTAGCCTTATTAATTTACATGTCAGGTTTATATTGTCTGTCAGTCAGCCACGATAAAAACGGTTATCTTTTAATAGTAATCTAATAGTAATAGCCCGCCTCCACTAATAAAAACATAGGCTAATTAAATTGTTTATCATGAGTTTTATAATTATATCTTGAGATGGTTTAAAAGTATAAGTGTTCGTCAGAATGTGACATTTTATTATCATTATGAATCGCTATTATTTTTAGACGCGGATGTATTTGATCGATTCTAATTTCTGACATTATTTTTTTTATCTCAGGCTTAATAACTGATATAGTTTAACTGATAATTATCATCACGAATTCACAATTATTAAAGTTACAACTTCATGCCCACGTTTAAAGTTTGCACGTCAACACCAAACTGAGTTCCCAGAAGTTTTAATTAAATGTATTGTTTTATTGTTTATAAAAGTGAGAGAGAGAGAGAGAAATGAGAGAGTGGCCGGCTCAACATGGGTGCGCGCTCCCGCGCCCTCGTGCATGTCATTAATCCAACCCTTCCGGACAGAGCGCGCGTGCACGGTGCTCTGCGCGCACCGGCTGTGTGTACTGTGTGTGAGTGTGTGTGTGTGTGTGTCCGTGCGAGGCGGTGCTGCAACCCCTCCGTCCGTCCACCGTCCAGAAAAGTTACACCGGACACCTCACCGTTCCACTGCCGCAGATCAGACACCTCCGACCGGCCAAGAGCGACCCGGAGGAGACCCCCCCTCTCTCTCTCTCTCTCTCTCTCTCTCTCCGTCTGCACCTGATTCACTGCCTGGTAAGTAATTTATTCATGTCCGTTTACTAATTATTCTGCTCTAAAAAGAAGAAAGTTAGTTTCATGATGTCATCGACTTCAACTTGGTATTTGTCCGTGGACTGGACCCCCCCCCTCCCCCTCCACATTCATCAAAACTTTTCAAACTTTCAAGCTTTCAAGATTGTTCAGAAATGTTTGGCCTACTATTACTACAACTTTGCAGTTCTGCACTGTAAGCTCTGTGACATGCTGTGAGCTTGTAGATCTGCTATGTTTTTCTTATAGATCCAATCCTAAAGTGTCATACTATTCCCAGATTGAATATTAAATCAGCACTTTTTATATATTTTTTTTTGTTTTTTTATTTTCTTCCAGGACCCCCATAAAACCTTTCTGTTACAGCCCTGTATAGGGTCCATTTGGTTTGATAAATATTAATTCAAACCCTGGTAGTAGCCTAAAATATGCAGTCCAGCTTCCTCCTCCTATATTAACCCAAACCTAACCTTTTAATGTTTTTATTGCTTATTGTTCTGAAAATTGTATTTTGCGTCCATGATTGTTTATACTCGACTGTAGGTTTGTGGTGTTATTGTTCTTTATTAGTGTCATAGGGGAAGTGTGGATGAACAGTTGGATGTGTAGTATTGTAAAAAAAAATGTCACCCATTCATCCCACCCCACCCCACCCATCTTTAACCCCCCCCCTGTGACCCCTATTCTGGGGGGGGGGGGGGGGGGGGGGGGGGCGGGGGGAGTGTTTGGTGAGAAATAGCAGATCTATACAAAGCTGAGCTCACGTTGCATCATAGTGCGTGAGGCGTGTCACACTTTGCCCTATAGTGTGGGTAGTGTTTGCCGAAAATATAAGGCACTTGTAGGAAGAACAGCCAAAAGTTGGAGAAAACTGTCAGACAGAGACCTTGGATGCAGAGAAGTCTGTTCTTTATTCACCTTTTCACACGATCAAAACTAAACAAAGGTATTGACACAGCAACTGGCAGGTTGGCCCTATAGGTCCTCACACCTCTGCAGTCCTGCTTTGACTGACTGGCAGTGGGAAGTCTGTGTTGTTGAAGTTGTGTTGTGAGCTTGTAGATCGGCCGTAGATAGATTTTCGGTGGTGTGAAAGGAAATGCTAAAGTGGACCTATGATGGAGTCCATGTGGAACCCCCCCCCCCTGCCAACTAGACTTAGAGAATATTGTCTACTCTGTCTGTCTGTCTGTCTGGTGGAAACCTCATAATTATGTCCAAAACTGTTGCTTTTTTTAAAGATTCAAATTCAAAATCATACAAAGCTTTGCGTCGGGTTTTGAGCTTTAGTGGTGTCCCGGGGACCCCCAGGGGTCCTTGAGGGAGTTCCAGGGGGTCCCCAGCTATAAATGATAGTTTGCAACCAAAATGGACCCTTCTTCTGGGTCTGTAACTCTGAGTGTGTACAAATGCGGACCCTGACGGGTCCATTTGGTTCCATTTGTACACTCAGAGTTAGATTAACATTGAATTTTAGGGGGTCCGTAGCCGGTTGCATATCAAACTGTGGGTCGTTGAACTCCTAGAGCTGTAAAAATCGTCTCTTATATGGGGGTCCTTGGCATATCATTTCAAATGGGGGGTCCGGAGTATTTTTGGGGGAAATAGTTTAGGAACCAGTGATATGTACAGTATAGGGGCTTAACCCATTTACACCTGAGGACGATTCTACAAATGTCTTCTAATAATAAACCTCATGTTTCTAATGTCAGTGGTGCTCAATATTTCATGTCAAGGACGCCCAGAAATATATGTAATTGGCCGCCGACCCCCCATCTGAAAATATGTTGTTCCAGGCAACCCCTCAGAAGCAAAGATTTGAGTTAAAAACTGTTCGCTCTGAAAGAATATATATTCAAACATTTGGGCCACATTTTCACGATTAAAAATTTTTTTAGCAGATCTACAAGCTCGTAGCGCGGCACTCGGTGCCGCGCTACGAGCTTGTAGATCTGCTATTTTTCAATAGCTAAAGTATAACATAATGCTTCAAACACCCAACGTGGGTTTCTTTCCAGAATGGTTTAAGTGCTACTGAACAATCTGGTTTATATGCAATGTTGGAAGTTACATTTATTTGACCGCAAATGACTGTTGGGCAACACGGAGAGTTTCAAATAAAGGGAAGTTTTTGTTTTGTTTGCGTGAGAGTTTCTAGTGCGTCAGATTACAGAAATACTTCCACTCTCTTTTATATATTTTAGGCCAATAAATATAGAACGAAATAACGCAATAAATAGATCTTGGAGCATCTTTTTTCAGAGCAGACAAGAGACAAGAGTCCATAAGGGTTTCCTTTCTGGGGCCATATAAACAGACCTAAACAGTAAATGGATTGCTTTGTGTTTTAGTTTTGTTTGTTTTGAACTATAAAATCTATATTAAGCTTAACTCAGATCTGGGTTTGTTAGTGGCTCTCAGACTCACACAAACCAGGGGGTCCTTGAGGGGGTTCTAGGGGGTCTGTGGGGGCTTAATAATGCCCGGGGAAATTGGTGTGGGCTGGGGGTCCTTAAATATTTGAGAACCACTGGCTGCACTCTGTTGCACCTGTCTGTATCTGTTCTGTATGAATGGTGCATTTATATAGCGCCTTTATCCAAAGCACTTTACAGAGATTGTGCATTACATTCACCCATTCACACATTCACTCACACATTCACTCACTCACATTTCACACATACACACACACACACACACACACACACACACACACATTCACACAGACATTCACACACACATTCACACACCGATGCCAGAGGAAACCATGCAAGGCACCAACCTGCACATCGGGAGCAATTAGGAAGTTCAGTGTCTTGCTCAAGGACACTTGGACTCTGGGGGAGCCCACAGGGTTCGAACTGGCGACCTCGCGGCTCCCATCCGGCCACTCTATACCGCTGAGCCACTGCCCTGGCCTGTATACAGTATGACTGTTATTGTATTTAATTTAACAAAGTTATGGCTATCTCAATCATTTGGTTATGGTATCACACTTTATTCGATTCTTCCTAGCGTCGCTGATTCTAGTCGGACCTCAACATTAAGCAGTTAGGTTGTTTTGAGTGGGTATTCCATTGTCCAATTGGAGCAGCATTATAATGCCAAAGTCCCAACAGGAACGGGAAGTCCCAGTGAGGGGGAAAAGGCCAGGCCTTTAAAGGGACACTTCACCATTTTTGCTAAAACTAAAAAAATATATGTTAATGACATTTAGGAGCTTTAGAACACTTTCCTGGGGGTCTTTATGTGTGTAATATGTGGTTTTAGATATTTTAGAATGTAGCAGTGAGCCTGTTGTCTCTGATGTCATGGACACTGGGATCACTTACTTCCTGGACTACATGTGGTCTCAGTAAGACAGACCTCCCCCCTATCCACAAGGAGGAGCAGTGCACCAGTAGTATTATGGGAATTGTAGTCCAGGAAGGTAGTGAGACCAGTGTCCATGACATCAGAGACACTGTGCTCACTGCTACAATCTAAAATAGCTAAAACCACATATTACACACATAAAGACACCCAGGAATGTGTTCTAAAGCTTCTGCTTTTGCAAAAAGGGTGAAGTGTCCCTTTTAGACTGTATTATAAGTCTGTATATTACTGTTAGTACTAGACCTGAACGTGCCCTTCACTTGGGAACGATGCAACTTGGGAACCTAATGATATACGTTGTCACGGCACCTGTTTTAACTGTCAGCCGGTGTCCCACATGGAGATCTGTGTGTGTGTGTGTGTGTGTGTGTGATAGGAGAAGGATATCAAATGGAACACAACCACCCTAAAGACTAATCATTGTGTATTATTCCTGCACTATACCTGCATCGAGTGATCTTGTTGGTATTGGTACATAGAATTTGATCTATTGAAGATTCTGACCTTCAAAGTACATCATTTTTGTTTTGATTGTATCGCTGTATTGTTCTTTCTGCTTTGGCAATGTAAACGTATATGTTTTGAAGTGTGTGTGTGTGTGTGTGTGTGTGTGTGTGTGTGTGTGTGTGTGTGTGTGTGTGTGTGTGTGTGTGTGTGTGTGTGTGTGTGTGTGTGTGTGTGTGTGTGTGTGTGTGTGTGTGTGTGTGTGTGTGTGTGTGTGTGTGAGAGCAGAGAGGTTTTTCTATTGGAAGTTGGCTGTGCTTTTGATTCAAGTTTAGAGGAAGCTTTCCTTACTAAACAAGTAAAATATCAACCGTTAGTATACAGGCCATTATACAACTGGGCTATACGTGTCAGCTCATTGTTTTTATATTTGGCAGCCTGGGCCATGATGTCCACAGGCTAGTGGTCAGAGGCTTGAGGATTATAGGGCTGTCCAAAGTGTGAGGCAACGCAGCTTGCAACATACTGTTCAATCTCCTCCATTATAGGCAGTCGGTCTATTTGGAGGAGAAGGTGCTTTTTGTACCCATGATTTACTTTCAGTGTTGGTAATAATTATGACAGACTGAAGTGACCAATGTTGGCTGTGAATAAGTTCATGTGTGTTGCCTATATTCTCTCTCTCTCTCTCTCTATATATATATATATATATATATATATATATATATATATATATATATATATATATATATATATATATATATATATATTCTGTACATGTAGGGCTTGTTTGGACTCCAGCACTGAGACACGTGATGTTTCGAGTGCGTAGTATTATCAGAAGCAACTGAAAATATTTGTGCCCTTGATAATGTATTTTATAAATGTGGACTCAAATAAAGAAATCGAAGTGTGTGTGTGTGTGTGTGTGTGTGTGTGTGTGTGTGAAGACTGCAAACGGACTGTGAAAAATAAGTGTGCAATCAATCCTCTCCATCATTTAGCTGGGGGACCACCTGGAACCCCCGGAACGACCACTGGTGGTCCTCGGACCACTAGTTTAAAACCACTGGCGTACAGGACACTGTGTGTGTGTGTGTGTGTGTGTGTGTGTGTGTGTGTGTGTGTGTGTGTGTGTGTGTGTGTGTGTGTGTGTGTGTGTGTGTGTGTGTGTGTGTGTGTGTGTGTGTGTGTGTGTGTGTGTGTGCGTTCCTGTAGTACAGTATGTGAGAACAAGGAGGAAATGGTTGTCGTGGAATTCTGACAGACGGAGCGACGGCTCTGTGAGCCGATTGGCCCAATCCAAGGCCGGGCCGTCATCACTTCCTCTTTTTTTTCTCCTTCTTTACGAGGTCACTTCCTGTCTTTTAGCCTCGGGGCTATGCAGGAAGGAAAGGGGCGGGGTTACTTTGGGGTTGGTTGGATGGGAGGGAGGGAGGGGGGCAGTTGTCCCACATTTTGGTGTTGGAACATTGGTTCTCCATAATCAGAGTCTGTCTGTTTGTCTGTCTGTCTGTCTCTGTCTCTCTCTCTCTCTCCCCCTCTCCCCCCCCCCCCCCCAGTTTAGTTTAAAGTAAAGTTTAAATATAGCTTAATATTTAGTCAGCCAAGTTCCATGTTTTTAAGACTTCCCGGTGGCTTTCTGCTTCCATTTAGTACACAATCTTTGTGTTTTATTTATTTAGTCACAGAGCTGTTGTGATCATTCAGGTCTGTGTTTTATTTAGTCACAGGTCTGTTGTGATCATTCAGGTCTATAGCAGGTCTTTAGTTTTATTTAGTCACAGAGCTGTTGTGGTCATTCAGGTCTATAGCAGGTCTTTAGTTTTATTTAGTCACAGAGCTGTTGTGGTCATTCAGGACTATAGCAGGTGTTTAGTTTTA
>NC_137878.1:39644249-39684249 GCF_963924005.1 Protomyctophum bolini | reverse complement strand
GTGTGTCCCTCAGATTTGGGATGTTTGTGTGTGTGATGATGACGGAGGGGAGGGGGGGGGGGTTGTTGTGATTTTCACGCTCAGGACAGAGTGTGTTGCTTTCAAAGAGTCACAATTTATGTGCTGCCTGGTTCCTGCTCACTACGGACGTCTGAACCACGGGACCTTTTTGTCTCTGAGACCTGGAACGCGTCTGTGTCACTTTTAGCTTTTAACCACTTTAAACCATTTATTTTAAACTTTTATAGCTGTTGAAATATAGCAGATCTACAAGCTCATGGCGTGGCTATGAGCTTGTAGATCTGCAATTTCTTTTGGAAAAGCGTGAAAATGTGTCTCAATCAAATCCAGCAGACAAATCAAATATTTGCTTCGGGGAGGGGGGGGGCTGGAACAACATATTTTCAGACGGGCAAATGCATATATAATTCATGGGGTTCCTTGACATGAAATAGTTTGAGAATCATTGAATAGAAGCAGGTTTTTCAGAAAACTGTCAGGACTGGGGTGTGGATGTGTGTGCGTGTGCGTGTGTGCGTGTGTGCGTGTGTGCGTGTGCGAGTTAGCACTGCAGACTCATGCCATCCGGACGAAGATACAGAACTTTAAAATCTATTTCTACTGACCTCAAATCATCATTAATCTAAAATAAGTGAAATAACATTGAGCAACAATAATACAAGAAAAACTAAAAAAGACGTAATGTGTATATATATATATTTTTTAAATCTACTGTATTGTATGTATATGTCTTTCAATTAGCAGCTTTCTACCCGGGGCCACGCTGTCAGTTTAGAGCTGGCCCAGTTCTAACTTTGGCAGCCCTTGTGCGTGCACGTTTCTGTTGGTAGCAAACCACAGACTGCAAGCCGCCTTTGTTTTCAATGGGTCCTCCATTAGCACGTCAGCGGGCAGCGGTGGCCGAACGGTTTGCGGAGCGGTCTTGATATCGGAAGGTCGCTATAGTTCGTATCCCCGGACCGGCACGTTAAAATGACCACCGCTGAAGTGCCCTTGAGCAAGGCATTGAACCCCTACCATGAAATGTTCTATGAGCAGGGCCTGGCTGTAAACAAGTTCTTGAGCTTAGTCCAGTTACCCTGGGTAACCACCGAGTGGCGCGCTACGAGCTTGTAGGTCTGCTATTTTTTTTAAATCGAAGAACGACTGACATAGAAACATAGCTTTTTCAGAAAACTGTCAGGATGTAGAAGACATTTTTTAGAATCTGATCTCAGGTCAGAATGGGTTTTAAAGCACAGCTTAAGACCTACTTCTACACTCTTACTTTTTTTTTTTTTTAACTTTGTTTTTATTTAGGGTTTTACAGACATTATGATCAAACAAATAGAAATAACAACAACAACATAGTACAAAGACAAACTTCCACATGGACATAGAAATCAAAAACAACAAAAACAAATAAAATAGACATAAAATAAAAAACAAAACAAACAGATTGCATAAATTAAATTTTTTAAATTTACAAAATAAATTAAATACAATTAAATACAATTAGAACCTTACTTTGGGAATATTTTTAACTCTTCTTTTCCATCATCCTATTATGTTTCACCTCTTGTACATTTATATAACGACCATTTTTCCCATCTTTTTTCATAGAGGTCTACTCTTATTCTTATCTTGAATGTCAACTTTTCCATGTCTTCTATATTGTCCACGATTGCTCGCCATTGTATATAGCCTGGTATGTCAGTCTTGAGCCAATTTTTTGTAATTGCTTTCTTTCCTGCAGCTAGAAGGATTTTGACCAGATATTGGTCTCTCGGATGGATAGATTCCTCAATAAGACCCAAGTACATTACAAGGCAAGAACAGGGGATGTCGTATCCTATTACCTCACAAATAGCTGTGTGGATTATCAACCAAAAAGGTTGTATCTTTGCACAATTCCAGAAAACATGTGTATGGTCAGGGTTCATGTGGTTACACTCTCTCCAGCATGGCTGTTGGCTCTTAAGCTGTTTGCTCTTAATTTGGGGTGTTATAAAATACCGTATTTGGTTTTTCCATACAAATTCCCTCCACTCCTTTGATTGGGTTGTTGTCTGGTGTTTTTCCCACATATCGTCCCACATCTTTTCTGGAATGTCCTCACCCAACTCCTTTTCCCATTTATTTTTAACATATATTGTGGAAAACTTTTTGGAATCCATCAAACACGAGTACAACACAGATATGGCTTTGGGTGTGACTCTACCATACGCCCGTTCAATGATTCGTATTATGGGGTGTATTTCTTCCGCCGGTCTTTTAATGTTTCTGTTATAATAGTCTCTCATCTGTAAATATCGGAAGAAGTCCTGATTAGTCAGGTCGTATGCATTTTTTATTTCTTCGAAGCTTTTTATTTCTCCATTTTTAGTTAATAGGCATATGGCTGTCACACCCAAATCCCTCCATTGCTTAAACCTTGAATCGGACCTTCCTGGTTCAAATTTCTTATCATATGAGATCCATTTTAACATACCCAATTCCTTTCCAACCTTCAATTGTTTCACTATTGAGTACCACGTAGTTAAAGTAAAAGATGTTATTGGGTCCAAGTCTAATTCACTCTTCACGCTCGTTTGGATCCCTCGTTCTCCTATATTTGTATGAATCGGGATTGTAAACCCTTTTACCTCGATGTCCTTCCACTTAGCTATATACGGTAGACTGCACCAGTTAAGGAGTGGTCCCAGTTGTGCTGCATGGAAGTACTCCTTTAAGTTTGGAAGTGCCATTCCCCCTTTATTCTTTGGTAATTGTAGAGTACTATATCTTATTCTAGGTCTTTTTCCATCCCATATAAACCTTGATATAAGTTTATCCCATTTCGTGAATTGGGCCGGTGGTATAGGGATAGGTAATGACTGGAATAAATATAACAGGCGTGGCAGGACGTTCATTTTAATCGCTTGTATCCTATCACTAAACCCCATTGGATATGTGGCCCATCTCTCTATATCTTTTTTTATGTTATCATCAATTTCTTGGTAGTTACTTGCATATAGTTTGGATAGGTCTTTGGTTATATTTATGCCTAAGTACCTAATTGATTTTGCCTCCCAATTTATATTTATTTCCTTTAGTTTTTGATTCGGCCTACAATTGAGCATGAGAATTTGAGTTTTAGACTTGTTTAATGTATAGCCTGAGTATAGACTAAACCGATCTAATGTTTGTAGTAGGTGTTCAAATGATTCCAATGGATTTTTTAAGTGGACCAATACATCATCTGCAAAAAGGCTCACAACATGTCTTTCACCATTCATTTCTATTCCCGCTATATTTTCGTTGTCTCTTATCATCTGGGCCAGTGGCTCTATAAAAAATGCGAAGAGGGAGGGGCTTAAATTACATCCTTGTCTACAACCTTGTTCTATTTCAAATCTATCTGTCAGAGAACCATTTACCTTTATTCTAGCTGTTGGATTAATATAAAGCGTTTTAATACACTGAATTGCCTTTTCATCAAACCCAAATCTTTCCAGTGTTAGGAATAAGAACCTGTGGGAAACTTTATCGAATGCTTGGGCGGCATCCAGACTAACCATTGCTGCGGGAGTGTTATTATTCTTTATTTTGTGCATAATGTGTAAAGTTCTCCTAATATTATCCTGCGTTTTTCTTCCGGGAATAAAGCCACATTGGTCCTCGTCTATCATATCTGCAATAAAAGATTGAATTCTCTCTGATAGGATTGAGGTATATAGTTTGTAGTCGACATTTAGTAGTGAAATTGGTCTGAAGTTCTGACAAAGTGTTTTGTCTTTCCCAGGCTTTGGTAAAACTGTAATTACCGCTTCCTTCCAGGAGGGGGGGGTAGAGCCATTCTTTTTAACCCAGTTAAAAGTGTTGTGCAATAAAGGAATTAATTCACTTGCAAATTTCTTGTACCATTCTGATGGGAACCCATCACTTCCAGGAGTCTTGCTAGCCTTTGATCTTCCTATTGCTGTGGTGATTTCATCAATGGTTTTTTTTGTTATCCTTTTATTTTCTAATTCACCAATACTAGGCAAGTCCAATTTATCAAGAAATGTTCTGGTTTCCTCTTCAGAGGAGGTGGGTGTTTGGGTATACAGTTCTTTATAGTATTTCTGGAAGATACTTTCTATTTCTCCTTGTTTGTATTTTATTTGATTTGTTTTGGGGTCCATCAGTTTGTGAACTGTAATATCGGCTTGCTGTTTCCTTAGGCGTCTAGCCAATAGCCTTGCTGCCCTAGGGCCAGCCTCATAGTAGCTCTGTTTAAAGTACCTTGCTTTCATTTCCACCTCCTGTTGGAGAATATTATTGATTTGTTTTCTTACCTCAGTCATTTGTGTGAATATTTGTCTGTCTGCTCTTATCTTATGTTTTTGTTCCAGTGTTTTAAGGTCAGATAATAGTTGCTTATAATTAGCCAGTTTTTCCTTTTTCATTCTGCTCGAGATTGCAATTAATTTCCCCCTGATAACTGCCTTTAGGGCATCCCATAGTATTGCTGGAGTAGTTTCACCATTGTTGTTATCAGTTAAGTAGTTCTCAATGTCGGTTCTGATTTGTTCTACCACCTGGTTATTATTTAACAGTCCAGCGTTTAACCTCCATATTGTATTCCTTTTTCTGTCAGATAAACAGACCTTCATATAAACGGCACTATGATCAGACACATCTGCTATTCCAATATTACACCCCTGGATCAATTCTCTATTTTCTTTTTGCGTATAGAAATAATCTAACCTGCTATAGACAGAGTGGGTCTGGGAATAATGGCTATAGTCCCTTTGGAGCGGGTGGAAGTCTCGCCAAACATCAACAAAACCCATTTCTTCCCATGTGTTTTTGACTAGTTTTGAAATGGGCTTTTTATTCCTGTTCAGGCTAGTGGTGTCTAAGTCATAGTCAATCACAACATTTAGGTCTCCCGCACACCAGCAAATTCCTTCTGATTCCAAAGTTATGATGTCAAATAATGTTTTAAAGAATTGTTTATCGCTCTCGGGTGGAGCATAAATATTAACCAACGTCACTTTTGTCTCCTGAATTGTTCCCTTAACAATAATATATCTGCCTTCTTTGTCCTTTATTTCTTTTTGGCATTCAAACTTGATTTGATTAGAGATCAGGATTGCCACTCCTCTTTTACGGGTATTGGTGTGTGAACTATAATATGTATGCTTATAGCCAAATTTCTTCAATTTTTCATGTTCTGATTTGGATAAGTGGGTTTCCTGAAGAAAGCTTATTTGTGCTTTTTCTCTTTTAAGCTTGGTCATAACTTTAGCTCTTTTGACCGGGTTTCCCAGACCGTTGACATTCAAAGACATAAGTTTAATCTCCTGTTTCGTGGTCATATTTGGTTATAGAGTATCCGAAAAAATAATTATGACGGTTCCCTCTTAGGTTCTTGGTGCATTCATATGCAAAGATCAAAATAAAACTGTAAACCCTTTTAACTATATACAAAAACAAAAACATAGATACATATACGAATGCAGACTTCCAAAAAGAGTTGTCAACCTCCTCTCCTTTTTGTTGACCCTCCTGTGGTTTTGTGGGGGAAATCCCTGCGTTAAGGAGGGGCCCCCATCCAGCATTAAAGTTTACCCCTAAAGGTTTACTCATACTAGAGTTAAAGTTGCATCACTTCCCTTTGAACCAACTTAAATTGTTCTATATTCCTTATTGGTAGAAAAATAAAATGAACGTTGAAGGATCTAATAATATGCTTATTTGCTTCCCATTGTATCAAACATGTTCTCATCCCTCCATCTATCCACACATGTACAAGTCAGTGTCCCTTTGATCTTATTTACATTAATTATTCCCCAGTCCTCCATCCACAAAGTAGATGGACGACCGGGGAACACACATAGCACATGTAGATAAATGTTGTCAGAAAAAGAAAAAAAAACATGCTTTCCCCACAGTCAGTCACCCTATCCCTCCCTCCCCATACATACACACACACGCGCACACACACACACACACACACACACACACACACACCGAGGGCCGTATATATAATCCACTTTAATATGTTAGATTGAAGCTTCAGTTCTCGTTCCTAATGGTCTCCTTTGTGAGACAAGTGAATCACATCAACCCCCCTCCTCACCCCGTGCACACACACACATGCGCGCGCATGTGCGCATGCACACATGGGCTGCATGTATAGCTCACCATAATGTTAGAATTAAACTTCAGTTGTTTACTTAAAAAGATTAGCGAACTACACCAACCCTCCTCCCTCCCCACATACACGCACGCACACACACACGCACGCACACACACACACACACACACACACACACACACACACACACACACGAGAATGCAAATATCACACATTAGGTTTCAGTCCTTTCTTTCAATGATTTAACTCACGGCTCTATAGGTTCCTTCTCTCAGTTACTTAGCGTGACTGTATGTTTGCAGCCGTCCTCTCGCCCTTCTCCTCCATGCCGCATTCCGGTCGACTTGTGTCCAGCTGGCCAGCCTGGCATTTTGCAAGCTTTCGATGAGCGTGGGTTCTTTTCCGCCTTCTCTCATGTTGTTTCTGTTGCCGTCGCCTGTCCCCTCTCCTTCTCCGCCGGTCATCAGTCCTCTTTTCCGCATATCTTTGGCTGCTTCTTCTGCGCTGTGGTACACCACTTTCCCAGTGGCCCAGTGGATCCGCATCTTGTTGTAGGGTGTGTTGAACTTGATTTTCGGACTTTCCGCATTCAGGACCCTCTTGATTTCGGCGTAGGCTTTTCTCTGTTGTAGTACTCTGTCCGTGAAATCGTGGTCGAAGTAGATTCTGTTCTGCCCGTACATCACCGTCTTCTTCCCCCAAGCCGTTGATAGCACTGTCTCTTTTACAGCAAATTGCTGAAAGTTAATCACTATTGATCTCGGCGGCTGGTCCGGGTTCCTCTTCGGAGCTAGTGCTCGGTGGGCTCGTTGTATAGACAGTTCAGTATCCACTATTTCTCTTCTCAGCCAATCGTTGATAAACTTTACCATCGATTCACTCTCTGATTCAGCGTCCTCTGGCAGATTGTATAAACGCAAATTACATCTTCTGGAGCGCGATTCAGCATCATCTAGCTTGTCAATCATCATTTGACGTTCTTCCAACATTTGTTGCAAAGTATGGTTTACTTCAGTGCTCCACTGCTCAATCTCTTCGGTGCGCAGCAGGGCGCCGTCCATCTTAGCGTGCTGCTCCTTCATCTCCGTGTCGATCTTGGTGAATTTTTGTGTGAGATCCCTGTTGAATTCAATCAGCTTATTATCCATCTGTGTCGCGATTTCTTCTTTGAATGTTCTCAAGTCCGTTTTCACCTCCTGTCGTAGGGCGCCGAGCTGGCTGTTGATAGCGTCCAAACTAGCCTGGAGGGAAGCCATGCTGATTTCGTTAGCCTCGGATGCTAGCGTGTCTTCTCTTGTGACTTCTTCTTGGTGTGTTTCTTCACTTTTCTCGTCTCTTTTTTTGTTTCCCCTTCTCGTGTGCATTTCTCGTTGACTGTGGTTTTTGTTTTCTACTTTACAAGTATCTAGCGTGGTATAAATAAGTTGGCTGTGGGAGCTCTCAACTTTATGCGACCGTCCTGTTCGTCGCCATTACACTCTTACTTTTAGTTGAACTTTTTATAAATTCTTCTGTTGTTATTCATGTCCTCACTGTATTGCAATACTGCTATTATTTTAATGTTGTTTCATGCCTTGCTTTTCTTTTCTTTCCTTTTCTTCCCCCTTTCATCGTTGCTCTGTAAAGCACTTTGAGCTGTTTGATTTCATGTCGTGAAAAGTTGTTGTTATTGTTATTATTATTATTAAGTGTCGTGGCAAGTTGTTCCAGAGGCTTGTGATATAATCCATGGTAGAGATGGTTAGATATTCTTGTAGGATAGTTGTGTATTACCTGATTGACGGAAGCTGCTTTTACGGTTAAGATAAGGATGCAATCAGCAAACGTGCAACAAGAGGAAACCTGCTGCCTCACCGCGTCGTTGAGACATCACGATGTTGACACTTTGTTCAACTATTGTGCCAGTTTGGTGACAGAGCAACACCGGTCCGTTAGACCAGCCGTTTGTTTGGTGACAGAGCAACACCGGTCCGTTAGACCAGCCGTTTGTTTGGTGACAGAGCAACACCGGTCCGTTAGACCAGCCGTTTGTTTGGTGACAGAGCAACACCGGTCCGTTAGACCAGCCGTTTGTTTGGTGACAGAGCAACACCGGTCCGTTAGACCAGCCGTTTGTTTGGTGACAGAGCAACACCGGTCCGTTAGACCAGCCGTTTGTTTGGTGACAGAGCAACACCGGTCCGTTAGACCAGCCGTTTGTTTGGTGACAGAGCAACACCGGTCCGTTAGACCAGCCGTTTGTTTGGTGACAGAGCAACACCGGTCCGTTAGACCAGCCGTTTCAACCCTGTTTCATACCAATTAAGGCCCGTTGTTTACTCACACCATTTGATGACATTTTTGTGCCGTTTTCAGACCCCAAAACGAACAGATATTTTGTTATTGTTGGGTAGGATTTTGTCCACAATTCCATGCGGTATCAGTGATGTAAATATAGGTTGTCGGTGTAATGAGTCCCGGGATGCAGGGAGTCCCACTTCAACCACGTTAGGAGTAGGGTGCCCAGATCTAAACTTTTCATTTGAGGGACAGAAGTATCGCTTGTGTGGTACGGGGGGGGGGTCCCACTTGTCTCACATCAAGCTATTAAATGCCTTGATGTCATATTCGACCATAGGCCTATTGGCTATCATTTATAAACTCCTCTGTTGTCTCACATTTTGTTTTAAAATCATGCTTTATTTTTATGCTATTTGAACAGGCTTAAAAACACATCTTGCAAGAATAGACGATGAGAGAGCTTTATACAGCAGAAGGCCAACTATTAGGGGACTAAACTATTAGGGCATTTGAACACTGATGCAATCACATGTCAGTCACAATGTGGGACAGACGGGGTCTCAATTTGTGGGACGCCTGAAAAGTCTTGGAAATGAGGGACTGTCCCACGCAAAGAGGGACATCTGGTCACCCTAGTTATAGGAGTCATATTTTGCCATTTTCTTTTACAAATTGCAGCATTTAACTCCCATTTAATTTGATATGGTTCTAATGTGGTTATATTCATGTAGAAAACAGAAGAAGAAATGATTATTATAACTAAAGCTATAGCAAAATAAACTAGAATAAAAACAGTACAGTAGTGCATCCTGTGGATGCAGAGGTCGTTGTTTTATTGCGTTCCTTATTAACCCATTCAGACCAGGAACCCATTTTGGTGTCAGCATCATGTTATGCTTTAGCTATTTAAAAATAGCAGACCTACAAGCTCGTAGCGCGCCACCGAGTGGCGCGCTACGAGCTTGTAGGTCTGCTATTTTTGAAAAATCGAAGAACGACTGACATTTTTTTAGAATCTGATCTCGGGTCAGAATGGGTTCATCAGACCAGTGTGTGTCCTAGTGGAAACCTCGTATGGATCTGATCTCAGGTCAGAATGGGTTAACTATAAACTGCGTTTTGGGACGCAAAATGCACCCTATTTTAACCTCTGCTGTATTGATGTTGGTACCATTAGGAGAGACAGATAACAGGCAAAACGGTGATCAATATAACAATTATTCTACATCCTCTAATTGTGTATAGACTTCATGTAAAGTAAATTTAATAAAGATCTCACTCTTGAGAGTGTAAAAAAACCACTGTTAGACGAGAAGAAATGAAGGAGTTGTAATGAAAGTTTTTCTACACTATACGGGCATCTTGACAGCAACGTATTTTTAAGTTTAGAACTGTCACTTTACAGTAAATTAATTGCCTTACATGTCCTTTTTATAGCTTACTTATACAGTATATATATATATATATATATATATATATATATATATATATATATATCGTTACTGTGTCGGGCAGGAACCTTGTATCTCCAATTCTCAGTCGTTTTTCCCCCCCTTTTTATTGCTAAATGTGTCGCACAAAAGTAGTGAAAGACCGTACCGTTACCGTAAAGGTCTACACAATCACACAACGCGTCGCAACGTGACATGTCGTGAGAGCTCGTACATTCATTTTCCACAATTTTACAATAATAGTATGAAGGTGAAAACAACAAGACTGTACTAATAATAACGTGTTTTCCCTTCTTACGAAAGTGACAGATTGTACTGTAGATTGCACATACTGTGTGTGTGTGTGTGTGTGTGTGTGTGTGTGTGTGTGTGTGTGTGTATCTCAGTCTTGCTTAACCCATTTTCGACGGGAACTCCTTTTGGTGTTTATAGCATCATGTTATGCTTTAGCTATTGAAAAATAGCAGATCTACAAGCTCATAGCGCGTCACCGAGTGGCGCGCTACGAGCTTGTAGGTCTGATATTTTTGAAAAAAAATTCGGGATGTATAGAAGACATTTTTTAGAATCTGATCTCGGGTCAGAAAGGGAAACTGTCAGGATGTAGAATACATTATTTTATAGAATCTGATCTCGGGTCAGAATGGGAAACTGTCAGGATGTAGAAGACATTTTTATAGAATCTGATCTCGGGTCAGAATGGGAAACTGTCAGGTGTAGAAGACATTGTTTTATAGAATCTGATCTCAGGTCAGAATGGGAAACTGTCAGGATGTAGAAGACATTATTATAGAATCTGATCTCGGGTCAGAATGGGAAACTGTCAGGATGTAGAAGACATTTTTTAGAATCTGATCTCGGGTCAGAATGGGAAACTGTCAGGATGTAGAAGACATTTTTATAGAATCTGATCTCAGGTCAGAATGGGAAACTGTCAGGATGTAGAAGACATTTTATAGAATCTGATCTCGGGTCAGAATGGGAAACTGTCAGGATGTAGAAGACATTATTTTATAGAATCTGATCTCAGGTCAGAATGGGAAACTGCCAGGATGTATATAGAAGACATTATTTTATAGAATCTGATCTCAGGTCAGAATGGATTAATTGCTTTGAAGCGGCGCGGGGACAGTGCTCCTCTGTGTAGGAGTATATTATATATACACGCTTTCCTTAATTACTCCTTACTTTAGTCTCTGAGACGCAGCTGGCTTCGCTGGGAAACGTGCACGCACATGAGCGCACGCACACACACACACACACACACACACACACACACAGTCCTATAGGTGCTATGTCTTAACCCATTCGGACCTGAGATCAGATTCATATGAGGTTTCCACTGGACACACACTGGTCTGATGAACCCATTCTGACCTGAGATCAGATTCTAAAAATGTCAGTCGTTCTTCGATTTTTCAAAAAATAGCAGACCTACAAGCTCGTAGCGCGCCACTCGGTGGCGCGCTATGAGCTTGTAGATCTGCTATTTTTCAATAGCTAAAGCATGACATGATGCTGACACCAAAATGGGTTCCCGTTCAGAAGTGACATACCTTACGTCAATAATAATAGCACATTAGAATGCAACATATTACGGCTCCTACAGGTACCACTTCACCACTTTTCAGCCATTGGTCCTCACTATACTAATTATCATGATAAAATGCCACCATTTCTTTTCGCCCTATACTCGGTCTGTGTCTCATGGGAGGGCTGTGGAACAGTTCAGAAACCAGTGACATCATCGATGGGGGAAATGCCAGCCAATATAAACGACAGGCTTTCTATTCCTTGAAAAGTTGCACTGCGTGGAATGGAAGCCATCGTTCTCACTATAACAAAAATCTAAATATTTTTTGGAAAATAAATCTTGTTATATAAAAAAAATATCTGCCTAACGATGATGTCACTGGTGGACAGGTCTCTGAATGAACTGCCCACAGCCCTCCTAAGAGACACGCAGACTCAGTAGGGGAAAATTGTGGTCATTTATCACGAACATTAGTGAGTACCAATTATATGAACAGGGGTTGAAAAGTGGTCCTTTATTTATCCCATTCTGAACGGGAACCCATTTTGGTGTTAGCATCATGTCGTGCTTTATCTATTTAAAAATAGCAGATCTACAAGCTCATAGCGCGCCACCGAGTGGCGCGCTACGAGCTTGTAGGTCTGCTATTTTTGAAAAATCGAAGAACGACTGACATTTTTAGAATCTGATCTCAGGTCAGAATGGGTTAATCAGACCAGTGTGTGTCCAGTGGAAACCTCGTATGAATCTGATCTCAGGTCAGAATGGGTTAAATCTGGAGCCCGTGTCCTGGTCTCGTCTTCGATGCAAGAAGAACGAATGTTACCTTGAGTTGCAGTCAGTAGACACCAGTTTGAATATAGCCTAGGAATTAAATGGTGTGCCTCATGGCACACTTCATTAGTGTTCATTGGCAGGTTAATGTGTGAATTGCCTCGAAACTAATATGGCTCACGGGCTCAAAGACAATAACAACACATTCCTTCACATCAAGGGTGCAAGGAGGTCGGGTTGAGGCCCCCCCTGTGGTGCCGGGCCCGTTTCAGAGCCACTGTGAACGACAGTGGCTTTGAAACAGGAAAGTACAGTACTTACTGTACAGTATGCATTGATCTCACAGTGTCGTCCCCAGCGGATATCTATAACTCGGGAAAAAGTGACGACACTTAATCTCTCAAATATACCGCCATATATCGTTGCTGTTGGCCAGAAAGTAAGCGTTGGATACAGGATTTTAGTTAATAATAATAATAATAATAATAATACATTTTATTTATAAGCCTTTCACGGCACTCAAGGTCGCCGTACAGATTAAAAGCAGTACAAGAACACAGTTAAAAGCAGGAAAAAAAATAATACTATAGGGCACAGCCTGCAGCAGAAGACACTAGAGGTCACACAGAGTCATACAGTAGGCCTGCCTAAACAGGTGGGTTTTGAGGTGAGTTAATAGTGATAGAGTCCATGTTTCTGATGTCAGGGGGGAGGGAGTTCCAGAGGTGAGGGGCAGAGCGGCTGAAGGCTCTTGAGCCTCATGGTGGACAGACGGGCTGGGAGGACTTTCAGGGTGAGGGAGGAGGCAGACCTGAGAGACCGGGTGGGGATGTTGACGTGGACAAGGTCAGACAGGTATGGGGGGGGGGGCGAGGTTATGGATGGCCTGGAATGTGTGGAGAAGGATTTTGAAGTGGATAAGGTATTTGATGGAGCCAGTGGAGTTGGTGTAAAACAGGGGTGATGTGACTGATGACAGGGGTTCTGGTGACAATACGGGCAGCAGCATTCTGGACTAGTTGGAGTTTATGGAGGAGTTTGTGGGGGAGACCAAAGAGAAGGGAATTACAGTAGTCCAGGCGGGAAGTGACAAGAGAGTGAACCAGGATAGCGGCACTGTGGGGAGTGAGTGAGGGGCGGAGGCGGTTGATGTTTCTGAGGTGGAATTAGGCGGACCCTTTCATGGGTGTGGAATGAAAGGGTACTGTCGAGGACGACAGCCAGACTCTTAACCTGAGGGGAGGGGGAAACCGAGGAGTTGTCTATGGTGAGAGTGAAACTGGGTTGTTTGGTGAGTTACTATAAAACTATGCCTAAACCTACGGGGAGGGGAGGAGAGGGGGGATAGAGAGAGAGAGAGAGAGAGAGAGGGAGGGGAGAGAGAAAGTATACTTGGTCAACAGGAACATTATGGAGAACAATGTCTGTAAGGCCTACAATCTGCAAACAGTCCCCTGTAGAGTGTGTGTGTGTGTGTGTGTGTGTGTGTGTGTGTGTGTGTGTGTGTGTGTGTTGTGTGTGTGTGTGTGTGTGTGTGTGTGTGTGGTCATCATTGGTCCTTCACAGGAGGGTTGAGAAACACCAGGAGATGTTTATCTTCTGCTGTTTTACGGTCTTGTCACTTCTCCTTTCTTTTTTCTTTATTTTGATTTTTATTGGTGAATAAATGAAAAAAAACATGCGTGTACATTTTGTTGTATCCGACATGTAAATACCCCCCCCCCCCCTCCCCCCCAATCAAGGTCAGAACAAAACAAATACAACAAAGACAGACAGTACAAGACAGTAAAAGTAATCAGTAAACTAGTTTTGCAAGAACCTCTTCTCCTTTCTAAATGTTACACAGTCCTGTGTGTGTGTGTGTGTGTGTGTGTGTGTGTGTGTGTGTGTGCGCGATTCATGGTTAAGAAGACTGACACATGCTTAGTTGCACAATGGTGTTTGCGTGTGCCGTAAATATAGCAGATCTACAAGCTCGCTATTATACGCGTCAGAGATCGGTTCAGTTACCGGCAGCTCCGCCTCCAGGCTCTCTGGTAGGCCTATAAGAAGACCTGGTCTGTGTCATTCGTCCTCAACTCTTCAGGATAGAAGACCTGGTCTGTGTCATTCCTCCTCAACGTCTCCAGGATAGAAGACCTGGTCTGTGTCATTCGTCCTCAACTCCTCCAGGATAGAAGACCTGGTCTGTGTCATTCGTCCTCAACTCCTCCAGGATAGAAGACCTGGTCTGTGTCATTTCAATCAGTCATCTCTGATCACTTCTGACCGTGGACTCCAGACTTTCAGCTGAAGATGACCTCTCTCGACGACACCAGGGACCTTTCTGCTGAACAGGAGGAACCCAAACACCTTGGTATGTTGTTTTATTTTATTAGCTTTTTTTCAGAATGAATTTCAGACATGCATGACCAAACAAATAATTACAAAGAAAAAAAAAAACAACAGAGAAAGTGTTTTTTCTTCTTTCTAATTATTTGTTTGGCCCAAGAAATTGTGTTTGTTCATTGTTGTCATGATTTGTCTCGACAAGAGTTGGCTTCGTACGACGCTTAAAAGGTCTTTAAATAAATACTTTGAAATGTCTGAGGAAAATGAACGGAGAATAATTTCCTGGGCCCTGGTAGGGGGCGGGGCACTGTGATTCTCTATAGTTGTTTAGAGTTTACACTAGATGGATGAAGATGAAGTAGGAATGCTAAAGTTTAAACACCAAAGTTAACTAATGAATTACCGTAATGTAATTCATTAGTTAACACTATCCTGAAATGGTAGGCCTACTTATCAATATCATTGGTATTCACATGCTGAACTTTTTATCATTATCTAGCTGACCATTTAATTGCACAAAATAATTTGATCACTTTGTAAATTAACTATACCATCTGTGGGTTTGACACACTACACTGATGAAGACACTGATGAAGGATTTTGTTGCAGTGAGTTGGAAAACTAGTAGTCTACTGGAAATGCCATTAACCCAGAAATGGTGATTAATGTAACCTTTTATGAAACCCCCTAGTTTCATATAAAATATGCTACTTAATATGTTACTTCTAAACACCCCCCCCCCCCCCCCCCCCCTCCTAAATAGTAATTTTATTATTATTTCTATTCTGAATCTTACATTGTGTTTTATTGTCATTTGACCGGTAACTTCACTGTAGATCATTTCCGTTTTGCATCGACAACCAAATATCAACTATGGAATGCTTTTTTTAATAGTTCAGTTCTGGTATTACTTAAGTATTAAGTAACCACTTAATTCCTATATATTAGTCATGCTAAAAAAAAGTAAATTCATTACGTTTTTTTTTCAAGCCATTGTTCGTTAGCTACATGACATTTGACATTTGTTGTACGACTACATTTGAAGTCTTTCTACCTGTCAACAATCTTTCCTTTGTGTTTGTTTCCAATCCAGTGTCGAATCATCAGTCTGACTGCCCTGTCCTACCAGAGGTGAATGAACAAAGAAGCTTGGCAAAGAAAAAACAACATAGCTGTGATCAGTGTGGAAAACTCTTCCCTCACCTCTCCAAACTTAAAAGACACCAGAGTGGTCACACTGGAGAGAAACCCTATGGATGTGATCAGTGTGGACAAAAATTCGCTCGCTTGGCCAGCCTTAAAAGACACCAGAGAATTCACACTGGAGAGAAACCCTATGGATGTGATCAGTGTGGACAACACTTCTCTCAAATGAACAACCTTAAAAGCCACCGGATAATTCATACTGGAGAGAAACCCCATGGATGTGATCAGTGTGGACAACACTTTTCTCAAATGCACGGCCTTAAAAGTCACCAGATAATGCATTCTGGAGAGAAACCCCATGGATGTGATCAGTGTGGACGACACTTCGCTCTCATTAACAGCCTTAAAAAACACCAGCGAATTCACACTGGAGAGAAACCATATAGATGTGATCAGTGTGGACAACACTTCTCTCAAATGTCCAGCATTAAAAGACACCAGCGAATTCACACTGGAGAGAAACCTTATGGATGTGATGAGTGTGGACAACACTTCCCTCAGTTGTCCCACCTTCAAAAACACCAGAGAATTCACACTGGAGAGAGACCCTATGGATGTGATCAGTGTGGACGACACTTCTCTCAATTGTCCCACCTTCAAACACACCAGAGAATTCATACTGGAGAGAAACCCTATGGGTGTGATCAGTGCAAACGACGCTTCTCTCGATTGGTCCACCTTAAACTCCACCGGAGAATTCACACACGAGAGAAACCCTTTCACTGTGATGTGTGTGGAAAAGCTTTCAGGCGATCGGATCAGTTAGAAGTTCACAAGGTTGTACACACTCGATCTAAAGTGTTCCCTTGTGGTCAGTGTGGAAAGAGTTTTTCTAGTTCAAGCTGCCAAAGAAATCACGAGCGCACACATGTGAGTGTGATTACTAGTGTGAAGTTGTGAACAGTATGACCAGGGCCGGCTCCAGGATGAAATGACTAAGGGTGCAGTAGCCTGGGCAGAGTTCCTGTTCGGGTTTATGATCCCGTCGGGAGCGGATGATATCGTTATACGTCATATTGTAGTCATTGTTTTGTAGTCATCAGGGTGATATTGTTTTACGTCATGTTGTAGTCATTGTTTTGTAGTCATCAGGGTGATATCGTTTTACGTCATGTTGTAGTCATTGTTTTGTAGTCATCAGGATGATATTGTTTTACGTCATGTTGTAGTCATTGTTTTGTAGTCATCGGGGTGATATCGTTACGTCATGTTGTAGTCATCAGGATGATATTGTTTTACGTCATGTTGTAGTCATTGTTTTGTAGTCATCAGGATGATATTGTTTTACGTCATGTTGTAGTCATTGTTCTACAACATTGCTTTTAAGTGATCTTTTATTTTTTTTGTTATTATTATTTATTATATGTTAAAAGTGTTTTATGATGATCCATTTTTGCTTTTCTTTTATTGATATTATTATTTATTATATGTAAAAGTGTTTTATGATGATCCATTTTTGATTAATGTGTTGATTAATTGCAATTAAACTTAATGACCTATTCTTTTTTTCTATTTGTATTTCTTATTCACTGGGTCAAGAGCCAAAGTATGGCGGTGACTTGTGTTGGAGTCCATTCATCATGACCCCATCAGACATGTCCCGTCAGTCACTCATTATCCCCATACATGGATTAGTCGTCAGTCACTGTCACTCATTATCCCCATATATGGATTTGTCGTCAGTCACTTGAGCTTGTGGATCGGCTATTTTTGCTACGAAAGTAATACATGGCCCTATAGGGAGTGAGTGTGGAAATATAGTGGCCCTCTTCATCGTCAAAGTTGCCCAACCCTGCGGTAAGTTATGCCAATACGGTGGTGTGTGTGTGTGTGTGTGTGTGTGTGTGTGTGTGTGTGTGTGTGTGTGTGTGTGTGTGTGTGTGTGTGTGTGTGTGTGTGTGTGTGTGTGTGTGTGTGTGTGTGTGGTCATCATTGGTTCACGGAAGGTTGAGAAAGACCATCATGGGAGATGTAGATAAAAAGAGATAGGCCTGTTTCACCGTCGGTCACTTCTCCTTTATAAATGTTAGAGAGAGAGAGAGACACTGAAAGGCATGGAGAACAGCAGTGGTGTACACTACACTAAATACATTTCCACAAGTACTGCACTTAATTCTGACCTGAGATCAGATTCTATAAATGTCTTCTACACATCCTGACAGTTTTCCATTCTGACCTGAGATCAGATTCTATAAATGTTCTTCTACATCCTGACAGTTTTCATTCTGACCTGAGATCAGATTCTATAAATGTCTTCTACATCCTGACAGTTTTCTGAAAAAGCCATGTTTCTATGTCAGTCTTTCTTCGATTAAAAAAAAATAGCAGACCTACAAGCTCGTAGATCTGCTTTTTGTTTCAATAGCTAAAGCACAACACAATGCTAACACCAAAAGGGGTCCCCACCCAAAACTTTGAGGTTATTTCGCTTTAAATTGTTTCCAATTTTCAACACATTTATACTTATACAGTATACTCCACTACATCTCAGAGAGGCAAATGTTGTACCGGTACTTTTACTCCACTATACATTTGACACACAATCTACACATAATAATAATTTGAATTAGATATCTTTCTATCTATCTTCATATACCAGCTGGTTCCTCACTAATGCTCATGATAATATGGTATCATTTTAGCCCCCTATGGTGGAGGCTTGCTTACCCCCCATCTAAGCCCCCCCCCCCCCCCTCCAAATAGCCATAGTCTGCCCTGACTGAGTCAGGCACGTGCACACACATAGACATCAAAGGGGGCTTCAGCCCTTGCCCTTTTACCCGTACCATACCCGAGAATTTATTTTTGAATGAATCACTTGTACATCAGCTATTTTAATGAATCACTTGTACATCAGCTATTTTAATGAATCACTTGTACATCAGCTATTTTAATGAATCACTTGTACATCAGCTATTTGAATTAATCACTTGTAGATCAGTTATTTTGTATACGTCAAACTCAAGGCCCGGGGGCCAAATCAGGCCCGTGAATGAATTATCTTTGGCCCGCGGGATGATATTCAATTAGTATTAGAACTGGCCCTCTGGTATATTGCACACACCACCATAATACTACAAGTCCCACAATGCACTGCGAGTGCATTGTCACGTATCGAGGGCCCGCAAGCGCAAGCATGCGTCTTCTCTTCACTATTGATCAGCAGTGAAAGTATATCTCTTGGTGGTCAACTTTCAGCTACACCCCTCTCCTCCAACAATGGCCCGTGTGTTGAAACACAGTCCGGCCCTCGACTTGTACCAATTTCTTTATTTTGGCCCGCACTGTGTATTTGAGTTTGACATCCCTTGAAACGCTTGTAGATCAGCTATTTGAAATGAATCGCTTGTAGATCAGCTGTTTGAAATGAAACGCTTGTAGATCAGCTATTTGAATGAAACGCTTGTAGATCAGCTATTTGAATGAAACGCTTGTAGATCAGCTATTTGAATGAAACGCTTGTAGATCAGCTATTTGAAATTAAACGCTTGAAGATCGGTTATTTTCGGCGTGCAACAGGAGTAAAGCCCTTAGAGGGTTATTGTTCGAGGGGCCAGAGGAGGAAAACAGCGCGGAGAGGAAAGTGTGTGTGTGTGTGTGTGTGTGTGGTGGAAGCAACAAGGACCTGCAGCTGCTTGTGTGTGTGTGTGTGTGTGTGTGTGTGTGTGTGTGTGTGTGTGTGTGTGTGTGTGTGTGTGTGTGTGTGTGTGTGTGTGCGCGTGTGCGTGCGCGCGCAGCACTGTGCACGTGCGAGCGGTGTATGGATTCCGTCGTCAGTTTCCAGGAAAAGGGGGGAGCCATCTGAGGGGCGGACAGGAAACTCTAACAGGGCTAACTTCCTGTGGCTCTCCTGATGGCGGACCAGATAGAGTGTGTGTGTGTGTGTGTGTGTGTGTGTGTGTCTCTGTGTGTGTGTGCAGTGGTGGCCATTTTTTGCATGTCGGGTGCAAACCTCATATGTCCAAAAAACTGTTACTTTTCAGCATTCAAATTGAAAAAACTGCAAAAGTATAGCAGATCTACAAGCTCAAGACACGTCGCTTTGCGCAAACGCTTCGAGCTTGTAGATCTACTGCTTTTGTGTGACGCTGTATAGCGTGATAAAGTTAGTAGGGCATTGATTTACGGGGAAAAATAAAACACAAAAAGTTAAAAATAAAATAAAAATGGAGATAAGAGGTTTCTGCCCTATTTTCCCCCTGAACGCACTGCAAGCATCCGACTGTTTTCGGACTCATGATAATAATAAGCCCCATAATAATAGCTTTTGTTGCTTTTTTGGGTTTTCGAGGTAATTTTGGGAGGGATTTGGCCTGTCGAGTGGAACCACAGCTTAACCCATTCTGAACGAGAACACATTTTGGTGTCAGCATCATGTTATGCTTTAGCTATTGAAAAATAGCAGACCTACAAGCTCATAGCGCGCCACCGAGTGGCGCGCTATGAGCTTGTAGGTCTGCTAATCTGATCTCGAGTCAGAATGGGTTAATCAGACCAGTGTGTGTCCAGTGGAAACCTCGTATGAATCTGATCTCAGGTCAGAATGGGTTAATGTTTGGTTTTGGGTTTTGTGTTGTTTGCAGGGTTTTTGTTTTGTTCGCACAGAATAAACATTTCCTCTCTCTGTGTGCGTTCGCTCAGTCATTCTTCTTCCCCCTCGAGGTGGAAGGCAGAGTTGCCGACGTGTCCGCTTAACCCATTCTGACCTGAGATCAGATTCATTACGAGGTTTCCACTGGACACACACTGGTCTGATTATAACCCATTCTGACCTGAGATCAGATTCTAAAAAAATGTCAGTCGTTCTTCGATTTTTCAAAAATAGCAGACCTACAAGCTCGTAGCGCGCCACTCGGTGGCGCGCTACGAGCTTGTAGATCTGCTATTTTTCAATAGCTATAAAGCATAACATGATGCTAACACCAAAATGCGTTCCCGTTCAGAATGGGTTAATATTATAAGCGACTATACGTGTTTGTTTCTGTCAAATCTCAGTGTAAATATTGGTGCTTTGGTGGTTTTGTCTGGCTTGTTTCTAAAGTGTTGTTTTCTTATTTGGGGGCTTTTTGCTTACTTCTCAACCAGCTATAGGGGCACACGTCCGGGTTCTCCGTTGCTCCAGCCTGCACCAAACTTGGCACTAAGCAGCAAGCAGGTGTTATATAAATATAGTGGCACTGACTAGTGGTTACAAAATATAGCAGATGTACAAGCTCACAGCACAGCACGAAGTGATGCTGCTGCAAGCTTGTGTATATATATACATCTGCTATTTTTGGGGATATCCAATTAAGTCCTTTTGCTAGGAGGCAGCGGTGGCCGAACGGTTTGCGGAGCGGTCTTCATGATATCGGAAGGTCGCTATAGTTCGTATCCCCGGACCGGCACGATAAAATTACCACCGCTGAAGTGGCCTTGAGCAAGGCATTATTGAACCTCTACCATGAAATGTTCTATGAGCTAGCAGGGCCTGGCTGTAAACAAGTTATTGAGCTTAGTCCAGTTACCCTGCAGGGTAAACATAGTACCTTTCCTTTCCTTAGTCCAGTTACCCTGCAGGGTAAACATAGTACCTTTCCTTTCCTTAGTCCAGTTACCCTGCATGGTAAACATAGTACCTTTCCTTTCCTTAGTCCAGTTACCCTGCAGGGTAAACATGGTACCTTTCCTTTCCTTAGTCCAGTTACCCTGCAGGGTAAACATGGTACCTTTCCTTTCCTTAGTCCAGTTACCCTGGGTAAACATAGTACCTTTCCTTTCCTTAGTCCAGTTACCCTGGGTAAACATAGTACCTTTCCTTTCCTTAGTCCAGTTACCCTGCAGGGTAAACATGGTACCTTTCCTTTCCTTAGTCCAGTTACCCTGGGTGGTAAACATGGTACCTTTCCTTTCCTTACCTGGGACTTTCTTTTTAAATAAATATATATATATATATATATATATATATATATATATATTTCTGCCTTTATTGATACGTAAAGGAAATGGGGAGAGAGATGGGGGGGGGGGGGTGAACCAGACCGGTTCACACGGCCATTTTGGACCAACACTGACCAGGCTTTCTTTCCTCCGAGGTGGAAAGCCTGGTGACGCGAGGTTACTTCTTCTGTAGTCTCTCTCTCTCTCTCTCTCTCTCTCTCTCTCTCTCTCTCTCTCCCTCTCCCTCTCTCTCTCTCTCTCTCTCCCCGTCAAACTCAAAGGAAAAGAGGGTGCTGTTTTTCCTATATTATTATTTGACGATGGGTTCTCGGATTGCTTCTTTTGTGCTTGTTTTCATATAAGGCTTGTTCCTCTCACAATGCTGGCAACCCTGGTGGAAGTGCAGTGTGATGTGATTGTGCCTCCATGTGTCCCTAACACTGCACCACCGCAACCTGTATTGTGTTTCTGGAGTGTGACTTCCTCCACATTCCACACTGTGTGTGTGTGTGTGTGTGTGTGTGTGTGTGTGTGTGTGTGTGTGTGTGTGTGTGTGCCGGATCCTACAGTGTTACAGTACAATGTACACGTGCAGATACGTGCAAATATGCACATACACACACACACACACACTCAAACATTATTCACAAAGACACAGGCTCATGCGGGCAGACACACTTTTTAATTACTTCATTATTTGCACTTTTTATTAAATGGATTATGATATGATATGATATGATATGATAATGCCCTAGTAGTCATTGACAGTAAAAATGTGGAAAAACACCTCGGACACACAACATATAACAACAACAATGTGCTGAACAGCTCTGCAGCATCTTTTATGTTTTATTTTTTTTAACTTATCTCTTCAGAAACAGCCACAGTTATCAGTCCACAATTGTGTCCCAGTCGCCAACATTAGGACTTAGCACTTAACCCATTCTGCGCGGGAACCCCTTTCGGTGTTAGCATCATGTTATGCTTTAGCTATTGAAAAATAGCAGATCTACAAGCTCATAGCGCGCCACCGAGTGGCGCGCTACGAGCTTGTAGGTCTGCTATTTTTTGAAAAATCGAAGAACGACTGACATTTTTAGAATCTGATCTCAGGTCAGAATGGGTTCATCAGACCAGTGTGTGTCCATGCAGTGGAAACCTCGTATGAATCTGATCTCAGGTCAGAATGGGTTAATTAGCACTTAATTTCTGCCTCTTTGCACAGATCGCCCACTAATGCACTTTTTGCTGACGCTGCTATAACTATCGAATGCAATGAACTCTGTCTGTCTCTGGTGCCGGATTTTAGTCTTCTGTATAATGAGTATGTTGGTTGTCGTTTGATGCGTGTATCTTTGAGCGGTGCAACCACTCCAAGGAACAGCTTTTTCCCAACCTATGTCCTAACCTATGTGACTATGTCCCTGTGACCCCATGTTTAGAGTACCAATAGGGGGTGCTGTTGCACCACTCGCTTCAGACTGGTCTTATTTTTGAGCGGTGCAACCACTCCAAGGAACAGCTTTGTCCCAACCTATGTCCTAACCTATGTGACTATGTCCCTGTGACATACCAATAGGGCGTTTTTGATTGATTGAAATATTTGTTTGTATAGAATTACAGTACATTTTAAGCACAAACTCAATACAAAGACTGTTAACTGTGAGCGGACGACCCAATTAAGCATTACACTTGTTTTACAACAGGGTCCACATTGTTCAATTCATCAAAACATTTAGAGACGTACAAATAGACACTTCTATGTAGTTAAAGAACAGAACAGGAATTCATCATGTAGGAAGCAAAAAGGGAAAGGATACATATACAGTGAGGGGAAAAGGGGGGGGATTCAGATTTTACGGGGGCCAGTTTCGAATTGCAGCCGTCCGTATAGGTGCTCCTTTGAGAGCGGTTTTGAAGGAGTCAAGGGATTCACATGTCTTAATGACTGTTGGTAGGGCGTTTTGGTGGCATAGGAGCGAAAATAATTTAGTCCCTTGTTCGTGCCGAATCTGGGTTGTACATGGTTTGTTGCACTCCCTCTGGTGCACCACTCGCTTCAGACTGGTCTGATTTCTTTTTACTATTACCTGGCTGCAAACCAATTTCCCGCAAAGGGACATTAACCCATTCTGACCTGAGATCAGATTCATACGAGGTTTCCACTGGACACTACACTGGTCTGATGAACCCATTCTGACCTGAGATCAGATTCAAAAAATGTCAGTCGTTCTTCGATTTTTCAAAAATAGCAGACCTACAAGCTCGTAGCGCGCCACTCGGTGGCGCGCTATGAGCTTGTAGATCTGCTATTTTTCAATAGCTAAAGCATAACATGATGCTATAACACCAAAATGGGTTCCCGTTCAGAATGGGTTAAAGTTAACCATGTGAACCTTGACACCTTAATTGTATTATGAACGGCCCCCGCCGCCAAACAGTCAAATAAAAATGACTGTTTATTTGACTCTTAAAAGTCAAATAAAATGCACTTTAGCTTGTTTTCATTTTATTTTTAATATGCTGCCAGCAAGGGCTATGCTGCTCAGTTTTAATGCTACTGCACTTTGGGATTTTATATTGCTCATTCTTTTTCATTGATGGGTTTTATTATATACACTGCTGGTCCTAGTGTACGATTTTCATTTTTTTATATTTGCAAAACATATGAAATAACAAATAAAACCTTGAACCTTGAGTATATGGGACATATTTTCATTCAAGTGTTTTTAACCTGGGCATTTCTTTCCCAGAGTATAATTTGTTCCTTCCTTGTAGCTTGTACATCTGCTATACTTTTGAATTTCAATCCCCAAAAAAAGAAACAGTTTTGTTGGACATAATATGAGGTTTTCCAGTTCCACCCACCGACAGAGACGATATGATACATGCGTATGATCCTCTCCTGACATGCATGGTTGCTTTCCTGCGGGTCAGCTGGCTTGGTTTCCACGTCTGGTGGCGTCACGCTCGCTACAAAACATGTTGATTAATCAATTTTGGGCGGGAGCCCCTTTTTGGTGTTTGGTGCATTATATGTTATGCTTTAGCTATTGGAAAATAGCAGATCTACAAGCTCGTAGCGCGCCACCGAGTGGCGCGCTACGAGCTTGTAGATCTGCTATTTTTGAAAAATCGACTGACACATAGAAACATAGCTTTTTTTCAGAATACGGTCAGGATGTGTAGAAGACGTTTTCTAGAATCTGATCTCAGGTCAGAATGGGTTAATGTTGGTCGTGCGTAGGAGGAGGCGAGGAGGGAGGGATGGATGGAGGCGACACACAAACACTTGAGCGAGTGCTTTCTCCCACCATGAGTCAGCATTTTCTTTTTTTTTTTACAATTGAATTATTTCTATTTCTGGTTCCCCTTTTACTGTACGGGAGGTGTCTGCATGGTGTCCGTTTGTAATGTAATGACTCAAGTGCTTCTTGAGTCTCGACGGCTGGTGTCTGTCGTTGTGTGCTGTTCTTGTGTGTCGTGACTCGTGCAGCTGCACTGCAGGCTGTGCGGTTTTAGTTTGGTGAGAAGTGGAAGTTAACCTATTCTGACCTGAGATCAGATTCATACGAGGTTTCCACATGGACACACACTGGCCTGATTATCCCATTCTGACCTGAGATCAGATTCATACGAGGTTTCCACATGGACACACACTGGCCTGATTATCCCATTCTGACCTGAGATCAGATTCTAAAAAAATGTCAGTCGTTCTTCGATTTTTCAAAAATAGCAGACCTACAAGCTCGTAGCGCGCCACTCGGTGGCGCGCTATGAGCTTGTAGATCTGCTATTTTTCAATAGCTAAAGCATAACATGATGCTGACACCAAGATGGGTTCCCGTTCAGAATGGGTTAAGGGGTTGCTAGAAAATGTATTGCAATAACGTGGAAGTCTGACTCTCCCCCCACCTATCGCAAGATGGTTCTCAGAATCTCAGAACAGCTGTGTCCCTCTTGAGAAGATTACATATATTTTGAGAAGTTTTCAAGGGGTTTTTTTTAGACATTTTTGAAGATTTGGCTGCTCTATTTGAATCACATGGAGACTGTGTCCTTAGTACCTGTATCAGTGTTGTTATAGCTTATCTCAGTCTGGATCGATTGCTTCCGGAGGAAACAATTTTCTCTGTATAGTAGATTTGTCTCTTCTTGTTTAGTTTAGTTTAGTTTAGTTTAGTTTTCCACGTTTTTTTGTATAATATTATTATTGTTGTTATGCTTTAACTGTGTTTTCTTCCATGTACGTGGGTTTGTATGTGGGGATGGGGGAGGGCTGTGGACGGGTGTATTTTGTGAAAAATTGAAGTTAAGGAGTTGCATAATAAACGCTCACGTTCATGCAGAAGTGTGTGAAATGTGTGTGAAATGTTAGAACAAGTGGTTCCCGAGCAGTGGTTTGATTTCGTTGACGAATACTATAATTATGATGAAAAATGTTTGTTGAGTAACTTTTTTCACTGACGAAAACGAAATGGAAGCTGAATGAAAACCAAGCTATGATGACTATAAAACTAAAACTAAATATATTGACAATTTTGTCAACAGATGAAAATAGCAGATCTACAAGCTCACAGCTTATGACGTTGCCTCACATTTCTGGAAAGTTTCAGCCAGGTTATACGGAAGGTTCCCACACACGCGCACAGTATGTAGAAACACGCACGCACGCACACACACACACACACACACACACACACTCACACACTGACAGACACACACGCACACAAACACACACACACACGCACACACACACACACACACACACACACACACACACACACACACACACTGATTGATCACACAACACACGCTTCAACTTCAAACATCAAAGTACTTTTATTTTTCCTTTCGGAAACGTCTTTTGTGCAGTGGTTAAAAAGTCAACAAAAAGTGACCAGAACTGTGGCTGTGCCTGCAGAGAGAAAGAGGAAGTCTCTCTCTCTCTCTCTCTCTCTCTCTCTGTGGTACCTTTGTGCCTTTCACTTGGCCTTCCTCCTCTTCTCTCCTATAAGCTGCTTTCTGTTTCACCGTCAGTGTCAGACACTGTCTATACTCTGCCCCCCCCCGTCCCCCCCCCCGTCATTCTGTTTCCCCTCATGACTCTCTCTCTCTCTTTTCCTTTCTCTAATGTCTGTCTGTGTCTCTCTCCCTCAGTGGCGATGCTGACCGACAGATGATCTGACAGAGGAAGACATCCAGGTGAGGTGAGCCAGATTCTATGTTCTCTCCTCCTCCTCTCGTCCATCATCCACTGAGTGAAGGCAGCTCTGCTGTAATGATGACCTCTTGTGTTCTCGTGGTGGTTGATTGAGAGCAGAACGCCCAGCGACGCTCCAGATGGAATGAGAGTCTCGCGGCGGCGGTGGTGGAACTTAGAGAACAGTCACACACAATAATAAATGAACCATTTCAGATGGTTTTATTTACCTCTCCGACACACACGTTTCAACTAGGGATGCCGCGATTAATCGATTTTCCGATCATGTGTTGCCGTCCCCAAAATCGATGTTAATATTTCATAATCGAAAAATTTTAATAGTTAAAATATAGGCTAATAAGTAAGGCTGCATGATATATCGAACATGTACCTTCATCAGAGTGGAGAATATAAGTATAAATCAAGTTGAGCAAAGCCACTCTTCTCTGCCCCTCTCTCTAACAGACACAGTTAACGATTGCTTGTTAAGTGCCTGCCAGACAGACAATCAGATGAAATGAAGGCAGGTGTAGAGTAGAGTGTAGACTAGTGAACTGAACATGTTCTCTTTATATCAAGTACTTCATACCAGCCCCTTATGAAACTACTTCTCCCCAAATCCAAATGGATTTCATTTTCCATCCTGAATGGCACTGAGAAGATCTCCACAAAGGTTTACTCATCAAAACTGATTATAAAACTGTAACCATCAAAGCATTCACTCAACATATAATGGTTATGTGCGTATACAGAGTGTGACCACTATGGGGTGTTGTTACAGAGTGTGACCACTATGGGGTGTTGTTACAGAGTGTGACCACTATGGGGTGTTGTTACAGAGTGTGACCACTATGGGGTGTTGTTACAGAGTGTGACCACTATGGGGTGTTGTTACAGAGTGTGACCATGGGGTGTTGCTGTTGCAAGCAGCAGAAGAAGAAAGCCGCCAACAAGGCAGCGGCAGCGTCGCCGCCGTCGTCGTCGCTGATCGGCGCGGGGCTGGGCGGGGGCGGGGCCAGCGGCGACCTCCTGTCCAATAGCAGCGCGGACGGGGGCGTGTCCGTGGCCCTGAGCCCGCCCCGCTACGGCCCCGACCCGACCCAGATCATCCCCGACTTCAACAAGGCGTTCTCCTGCACGCCCAGCTTCAACAGCGCCGCGCAGATACAACGGCCCGGCGGCATCACCAGTAAGAGACCTCTTTAACTCTGTTTATACGCCCCGGGGGGCAGATACAACGCCCCGGGGGCATCACCAGTAAGAGAGATCTTTAACTCTATGTTTATACGCAGATACGCCCCGGGGGGCAGATACGCCCCGGGGGCATCACCAGTAAGAGAGACCTTTAACTCTATACGCAGATACGCCCCGGGGGGCAGATACGCCCAGGGGGGCAGATACAACGCCCCGGGGGGCAGATACAACGCCCCAGGGGCATCACCAGTAAGGGAGATCTTAAACTCTATGTTTATACGCAGATACGCCCCGGGGGCCAGATACGCCCCGGGGGCCAGATACGCCCCGGGGGGCAGATACACCCCGGGGGCATCACCAGTAAGACAGATCTTTAACCCATTCTGGACTGAAAAAAGGCTTCTAAATCCTGACAGTTTTCGTCGTTCTCAAACATTTTCATGTCAACGACCCCCAGAATTATATGTAATTGGCCGCCGACCCCCATCTGAAAATGTGTTGTTCCTTCCAGGGAAGCAAGGAAGCAAAGAGCAAGAAGCAAAGATTTGAGTTAAAAATGTTGAATATATATTCAAAGATTTGTGCCACATTTTATTGTTCAATAATGTAACTGTGACGCAGTGTGAGCCATATTTTCAAAGAAGACTTTATAAAATAGTTTGTAGTCTCTCAGACAGTGTACTGTACAGATTATTGATGTTCTTTGGATAGCTATTTACTGTACTGTCAATCTCTTTATGAACTGCGTAATTCTGTCGGATCTAAAAGCAGGTGTGTGTGTGTGTGTGTGTGTGTGTGTGTGTGTGTGTGTGTCTCTCCAGGTGGGGGAGTGACTCTCTTCATAGCTCTGTACGACTATGACGCTCGCACTGAAGACGACCTCACCTTCCAGAAGGGAGAGAAGTTCCACATCATCAACAACACGTCAGTGCACGCACACACACACACATGGACACGCACACACACACACACACATGGACACGCACACACACACACATGGACACGCACACACACACACATGGACACGCACACACACATGGACACGCACACACACACATGGACACGCACACACACACATGGACACGCACACACACACACACACATGGACACGCACACACACATGGACACGCACACACACACACACACACACACATGGACACGCACACACACGGACACACACACATGGACACACACGCATACACACACACATGGACACGCACACACACGGACACACACACATGGACACACACGCACACACACACACATGGACCCCGATACGGACACACATGCACACACGGACATGCATGCCAGCACGTACACGCACACAAACGTACGTGTAGATGCACGCACGGACACAGACACACGCACGCACGTAGACACACACAAACGCACGTGCAGACGCACGCACACACGTCTCATCTGAGATCTCCGACAGCTCTCTCTCTCTATCTCTCTCTCTCTCTCTCTCTGTGTTTCTTTTTCAACACAAGCTGTTCGGCTGTCATGGTAACGATGGATAGAGATAATCTGTATCGGCGCTGTCGTCAGGGAAGAAACCTCCTATCTCCCTATTCTAACTTTTCTGTGTTTCGTTCTTGTAAATTTTTATTATCTTTTTTATCCCACGATTTTGTAACCCATTTTCACCCCTGTGTCAATCTAATGTGATCCTGGGCTCTACACACCCTCCGCCAACCTAGTCCCCATATATAGGGGACAAGGGAAGAGCAACGGACTTGAACTCATGCTTCCTTCATGCCTGAGTGTCCAAGTTGCTCCTTTACACCTGACAGGGGGGAGTTTCCCTGGTTGGACGTAGCGCGTGGAAGGAACACGTTATTCCAACCAGTTCCTTTCCCCTCCATCAGGCGCCCCGGCTGGCCAGGGGGAGGCAGTTTAGAGACCAGGATTACTGCATGTTTTTGGTGAAAACCAGGTATTCTTAATGAACTGGTGGGTGTGGCCGCATAAAAACATAATTTAACACTTTCTGTACACTTTTTCTTTTTTTTAATAAATCTTCCTCCTAGTGTAATCATAAAATCATAATCACAATCAAAATCATAAAATCACGGTTATCCATCCTTAACACATACTACAGCATCATGGACACCGGGAACTCAGGATACATCCCTTCCAACTATAGGATAACAACACTATATTTCACTGTGTTTGTAACAGAGAGGGTGATTGGTGGGAGGCGAGGTCTCTGGACACCGGGAACTCAGGATACATCCCTTCCAACTATAGGATAATAACACTGTATTTCACTGTGTTTGTAACAGAGAGGGTGATTGGTGGGAGGCGAGATCTCTGGACACCGGGAACTCAGGATACATCCCTTCCAACTATAGGATAATAACACTGTATTTCACTGTGTTTGTAACAGAGAGGGTGATTGGTGGGAGGCGAGATCTCTGGACACCGGGAACTCAGGATACATCCCTTCCAACTATAGGATAATAACACTGTATTTCACTGTGTTTGTAACAGAGAGGGTGATTGGTGGGAGGCGAGATCTCTGGACACCGGGAACTCAGGATACATCCCTTCCAACTATGTGGCTCCTGTCGACTCCATACAGGCTGAAGAGTGAGTGCACACACACACACACACACACACAAAGGGGTGTGTGTGGAAAAAAACGGTGTAAAGGAAAAGTGTTTTTTGTTTTTATGGGAAACCAAAAAAAAATCAGCGGGTACCAGTGATTCATAGTAATATGTTATTATTTGTAGAGCTTAAACCTAAACGGTAAAACTATCCGTAAACTATATTCCTATAAGCTCGATTTCAGTAAATGAAGAATGCAGTGAGCGGAATGTGAAGGGGGAGCATTCCGGTTACTTATTACAATGTATAATTAATTATATTTATGTGAATAAATATACATTAACCCATTTAGGCCTGACGTCGAAATAAAAATGTCAATACCTCATGTTTCTGTATCAGTTGGTTCTCAATATTTCATGTCAAGGACCCCAAAAATTATATGTAATATGCCTCTGAAAGAATATATAACCACGATTTTTCAAAAATAGCAGACCTACAAGTTCATAGCTTGTAGATCTGCTATTTTTCAATAGCTAAAGTATAACACAATGCTTTAAATACATGAACTATAAAGTATGTAACCAAACTTGTAACCAACGCCTCCACCTACTACGCAAGCTCAACTCCTTTAGAGTGAGCAAGCATATTATGGAAACAGTCTATAAAAACCTGATTGAGGGAATCTTGACATTTAACATGGCAATGTGGTTTGGCAATTTAAATGTAAAAGGAAGAAGCAAGCTGCAGCGAATAGTAAACCTAGCCTCAAAAATAATTGGGAAGAGACAGCAACAATTAGGCTGTATCTACAAGGAGGTACTTCGTAAAAAAGCTATCAAGATAGCAAACGACCCCTCTCATCCACTCTGCAGGGAGTTCCAACTACTTCCCTCTGGTAGACGGTACAAAGTACCAAGAGCTAACCGTAACATTTTGAAAAATTCTTTCATACCAAATGCCATTAAGGCACTAAATGATACCATGTCTCGCTAGATTTGTTTGTTTTCCAATGTATCTGCCACTGTTTGTCCTGCACTTTTTTGCCATGAGAAAATAATTGTGTTAAGTGTTGTTGCGGTTGTTGTAACCGTTTGTTTTTTACTGTTTGAGACCGAAGATGAATTTCCACACGTGGACAATAAATGAAACTAACTAACTAACTAACTATGTCTGTACGTGTGTAATCCACGTAACTCGAGAACCGTTCGCCCCCCACCGTCGAGTCGGTCGAACTTTTCCATCTTTAACAAATGACGATCAGTGAGTTGTGTCACGATAAGTGCAGTTGTAACCCGTGGGTTGTTGTCGTGGGTTGTCATGGCAACAGGTGGTATTTCGGGAAGATGGGCCGTAAGGACGCGGAGAGACAGCTGCTGGGTACCGGCAACCAGCGAGGGACCTTCCTCATACGAGAGAGCGAGACCACCAAGGGTGAGCGGGAACGCGTGCACACACACACACACACGCACACACGCGCACACGCACACACGCACACACACACACACGCACACACACACACACACACACACACACACACACACACACACACACACACACACACACACACACACACACACACGATGGAAGTTTGTTCGATCCTATATAAGACTTCAAGAACACTTTAAACGCCCTTTAACTATTTATGTATTTATTTGGATCACAATGGAAATAAGTCCTCAGACTTTTTGTGCAATCCTGATAATTCTGTACTGCTTCTCCTATGAATTGTATCAGGGGCTGTACCGGGGCTGGCATGGGTTAGCTACCCGTGTTGGCAGGAGCCTTTCACTACACAGTGAATTGGTTCCACCCAAATATGGCTACGAAAAGTTTAAAAGGAAAAACACCCCTAGAGTCTGCGAGAGCGGGGGCGGAAGATGACTCATCGGCGGACCACACGGTAACAGACCCTGGAACGGAAACGACAACGAATCAAATGATCAGCACGGTAGTTGACGGAGTGACAGCACTGGCAGGACACAAGCTACAAAGCTGCATCTGTGGCTGGAAAAAGATTACATCAGAGACGGGTCTCAAGATCCACCAGGGCAAGAAAAAGTGCCTAAGAGAGCTTAGCGAGGGGCCTCGCATTGACCACTACTTCCTCAGAAGTAGGGCAAATCAGTCGACTGAAGCCCAGCGGCAGGTTATTCACCACAGTCCACAGGGTATCAGAACCCCAGACGAAGCTCAACCAAGCACAGATTCACCAATGGACATGAGTCCAGAGCCCATCCAGCCACAGACAGCAGTAGAGAGGAAGATGAATGGACGGAAGCCTCAAATCTTGTGGCCTAAATCCTGCCAGAAAAAGGAGTGGGAAAACACCAACACAGACCTCGTCCATCTTCTAGAAGGTCTGAAAGGGTGCGTGGAAAGAAAACTGGACAAGATCGGAGAGATCATCTACAGCTATGGAGCAGAGAGTTTTGGAGTGAAGAGTGAGAACCTTAGGACCCAGAAGGAACCATCAGCCCCTCTCAAGTCTAGGAGACAACAAGAGATTGAGAGACTTGTGAAAGAAAGAAGGTGCCTGAGAAAACAGTGGAAGAGGGCCACAGAAGTGGAAAGGAAAGGACTTGAGGAACTACAAGGCGACATCAAGCAGCGTCTTGCAACACTGCGAAGAGCAGAATGCTTGAGAAAGCAACACAAGAAGAAAGAGCGAACGAGGACTGCCTTCTACAGAGATCCCTACAAGTTCGTCAAAGACCTCTTTGTCAAGGAGAAAAATGGGACCCTCAAAGTACCCATACGGGAACTAGAGGAGCACCTGAGGAAGACCTACTCCGACAACCAGAGACATGTGCCATTCAGCATTCCGGATGACATGCCACCAATCCATCCACCTGAGCACCAGCTAGAAACAAGGCCCCCGACATGGAGCGAAGTTGAGAGGACAGTGAAGCGGGCAAGAACAGCGTCAGCCCCTGGTCCCAACGGTGTCCCATATAGGCTCTATAAGAACTGCCCGGGTGTCTTGAAGTACCTCTGGAAGCTAATGAAAGTGGCATGGGAAAAAGGAATCATACCAAAGGCATGGCGACGGGCAGGAGGGATCCTGATTCCCAAAGAGAAGAATTCCTCAACCATCGACCAGTTCCGCCAGATCAGTCTGCTGAATGTGGAAGGAAAGCTCTTCTTCAGTGTCGTGGCCCAGAGGCTCTCAATATTCCTGCAGAAGAACAACTTTGTCGACACCTCAGTGCAGAAGGCAGGGATTAGTGGATTCTCAGGATGCCTGGAACACACAAATGTCATCTGGCACCAGATACAGATGGCCAAGAAGGAGAAGAAAGACCTGCATGTGGTTTTCTTAGATCTTGCCAACGCCTTCGGGTCAGTGCCTCATGAGATTTTATGGACAGCATTCAACTTCTTTCAAGTCCCAGAGGGCATCACAAGGCTGGTCAAAGCCTACTTCCAGGACCTCCAGTTCTGCGTTACATCACAGACCAGTACAACTGCCTGGCAGCACCTCGAAGTAGGCATAATGGCGGGCTGCACCATCTCTCCACTGGCTTTTACCATGGCAATGGAGCTTATTATTCGAGCATCCCGATGGGTGGTTGGAGGGGAACGGCTAAAGAGTGGCCTGCGTCTTCCTCCAATCAGGGCGTATATGGATGACATGACGACGATAACAACAACAAACGCATGCACCAAACGCCTGCTGGATAAACTCCAGGGAAACATCAAATGGGCACGAATGGAGATCAAACCCAGTAAATCCCGAAGTATCTCCATTGTCAAAGGCCGGCTTGCCAATGAGAGGTTCCACGTCAACAACGAGCCAATACCAACAGTTCTGGAGAAACCTATCAAAAGCCTTGGCCGCTGGTATAGCGCAGAACTCAAAGACTCGAAGCAGGTGGAACAACTCAAGCAGGATACCATCAGTGGCCTCAAGCAGATCAACAACACTGCTCTCCCTGGGAAGCTGAAGCTGTGGTGCTTTCAGTTTGGTCTGCTGCCCCGTCTCATGTGGCCAATGTCCATCTATGAGGTCACTCTATCCCATGCCAATCGGCTGGAGAGACTGGTGAATGTACAAGTGAGGAAGTGGCTTGGACTACCGAGAGGCCTTAGCAGCATAGGCCTGTATGGGAATGGAGCCCTCTCCCTACCAATCTCAAGCCTGGTGGAGGAGTACAAATGTGCAAAATCAAGGGTGGAAATGACTCTCACAGAATCCCGGGATCCATTCGTCCGAGGTGCTGCTCCAACCCTAGCAACAGGGAGGAAATGGAAGCCATCTGCAGCAGTTGCAGTGGCAAAGACCGCCCTCAGACACCGGGATATAGTGGGGCATGTCCAACACGGCAGAGGGGGCCTTGGCTTGGAAGCATCCACACCCACATGGCAAAAGGCTACTCCAACCGAACGGCGGCACATGGTGGTGGAGGAGGTGCGCCACCAGGAGGAAGCAGCCAGGTGTGCCAAGGCAGTCTCCCAGGCCCAGCAAGGCCGCTGGATGAAGTGGGATGGCGTGGAGAGGAGGAAAATCACATGGAACGAGCTGTGGAGCATGGAGTCTAGTAGGCTGAGTTTCATCATTAGAGCCACATATGATGTCCTGCCCTCTCCAACCAACCTACATCTTTGGTATGGAGAGGACCCAGCCTGTCTCCAGTGTGCAGCCCCAGCAAACCTCAAACACATCTTGGTGGGTTGTAAGACCAGTCTAACTCAAGGAAGATACACCTGGCGCCACAACCAAGTGCTAAAGTGCTTGGCTGCCGAACTTGAGAACAAGAGGGCAACCACCAATGCCATGCCTCTAAATGCCCAGTCTACCTTCCCACAGAAAACCTTCATCCGGGAAGGGGAGAAACGGCGGACCAAGCCAGCTCCTCCAAACTCAGGCCCACTGAGTGCAGCCCGGGATTGGGAAATGCGGACAGACCTCACCCAGAGACTCACCTTCCCACCCGAAATTGCAGCGACCAACCTGCGCCCAGACCTGGTCCTCTGGTCCAAATCCTGTCGGCGTGTCTTCATCGTTGAGCTAACAGTCCCATGGGAGGATAACATCGATGAGGCATTCGAGCGGAAGAAACTGCGGTATGCCAACTTAGCAGCTGAAGCAGAGGGGCGGGGCTGGAATGTGAAGGTGTGGCCCGTGGAGGTGGGCTGCAGAGGCTTTGTAGCCAGTTCCACCACAAGGCTCCTGAGGGAAGTAGGGATCAGAGGTCAGGCCCAACGGAAGGCAATCAAAGAACTTTCCACTGCGGCAGAACGGAGCAGTCACTGGTTGTGGCTGAAACGTAGAGACGCAACATGGGCTTCCAGATGACCACGTGGTGCCACCATACGACATACACCCAGGTCTGATCAACCTGTGGTGGGCCAACCTCGGCAGAGGGTGTCTTGTGATAAGAGGCCGAAACACCCAATGAGGTCGGGGCACACAACTGAAGATGTGTCGTATGGTGGCACCACGCGATCATTGACAATTCCACCCCACCCAAGAAGTCATCTCCAATCCAGTCAATTGTTGTGCTGAATATTTAGGGATATCTAACATCTAGTCCTATTAAGAATCCAAATCAAATCAAATCAAAAGACGTACTGTAGTGAAATGGAACATAAGTTTGTCACTCTTATCTGTGAGCACATCCGTGCGTGAGCATAATTAATTGCATTTTCTCTTTTTTTAAATTGCATTTTTATAGCGCTTTTCCAAGTGCTCAAAGCGCTTTACAATGGTTCATTCATTCTTTCATACATTGGGAAGGATTGGGAGCATATCTATGGCCATCATATTACTGTATAAACTGAGCATACCTAACAGTAGATATCTGGTCATCATATTACTGTATATACTGTATGCATAACAATAGATGCCAAAACAAAATTACATATATTCCAATTTGTAATTAGCGGTACTTCGTTTGAACAACAACGTGCTGCGTGATGACGTCGTGATGACGTCGAAATGCGCCCGAAATAATCTCCATTCCGTTCGCCGGTTTGATTCCCATCGCTGCGCGTTCCTCCAAACACAGCTGGTTTTGATCGCAGAACTATACTCCGGTTTTAATCTCGTTCAAGGTGACAACCAGACAGTTTATTTAACTTAATCAGCACGCTAAAATATGTATCTGGAAACATTATAGGTTAGAAATAAGCCACGTACGTACGAACGTACGTCTCTCTCTCTCTCTCTCGCTTGTAAAGAAACAGACTCCACGCGTCGCCATCCCATAGCCTGAAGGGATGCAACGTTTCAGACTAGGGATGTGCCGATGAGAGACATTTTGGCCGATATCGATATCCGATATAATTAATTGCCGATAACCGATATCACCGATGTCGATATGATCTCATTCTGTATTGAAAAAATATAATAATAATTTTGTCCATTCTGAAAAATACATGTAACAGGGTGTCTGCACTGCATGCTTTGACTCAGATTTAACTTAAATACCTTAATATTTAATAGTGTATGAGCTTGTAGATCTGTTCAAGCTGTTACTTTGGGCTTGTTTATATCGGTCTAATTGATTTATCGGTCTGATTGAATAATTGAACTGATTCATCTAAAAACTACAAAAATCATCCGATACTGATGTGTTTGCTGATTAATGTCCCATTACTAATTCAAACTCTCTCTCTCTCTCTCTCTCTCTCTCTGTGTGTGTCTGTCTCTATGTCTCTCTCCCGTCCAGGCGCCTACTCTCTGTCCATCAGGGACTGGGACGATGTGAAAGGCGACCACGTCAAACATTACAAGATCAGGAAGTTGGACAACGGAGGATATTACATCACCACGCGCTCGCAGTTTGACACGGTGCAACAGCTGGTGGAGCACTATACAGGTAACGCCTAGCGCACACACGCACGCACGCACGCACACACACGCACACACACACACACTTCCGCATCGGCATAAATTACCCCACTAATATAATTACAATCTCTCCACTTCCCTATATTATATTCCCTATATTAAACTGATATAAAGACCCCCAGGAAAGTGTTCTAAATCTTCTAAACGTCATGAACATATAATTTGGAGTAAATGGAACCTAATTTGGTTCCATTTCGTACACTGAAAACATTGATTTTACAATATAAATTGGGGGGGGGGGGGGGGGTCCCAGAGATAGAAATGTCATTAAATTCCCCTCACTGTATATGTTTTTTTTCCCGCTTTTTACCTCCTCCTATGATGATTTCCTGTTTTTGGCTAATATAGAAATGTATATTTGTACTCTCTCTAAATGTCATGATGAATTGAACAAGGTGGACCCTCTTGTAAACAAGTGTAATAATGCTTAATTGGGTCGTCCACTCACAGTTGACAGTTTTATTGTATTGAGTTTGTGCTTGAAATGTACTGTAATTCTGCAAATTGTCAATCAATCCTTCAATCAATCAATCAATCAATCAATCAATCAATCAATCAGAGCTGTCGTCAGTTCACACCCTGTATGCATATAATATGTATTTCCTCCTGTCATCTACCTGCGTCTCTCACACCCTCTGGTGGCTGCTGTGGGTACAGCATGCACGTTGCAGTGCCCAGACTTTTTACTGCAACAAATCCACAGGATAATTAATAATATGATAAACTGTGTGTGTTTATCTGGTGTGCCCCGCCCCCCAGCCACCACTACACTATATCTAATAATAACTATTAATAATATAATAACTGTGTTTATCTATATCTACACTATATCTAACCCATTTAGGCCTGACGTCGACATGTAAAAAAAAAAGTCTTCTAAATCCTGACAGTTTTCGGAAAAACCTCATGTTTCTGTATCAGTGGTAATCAATATTTCATTTCAAAGACCCCAAAAATTGTATGTAATTGGCCCCCCATCTGGAAAATATGTTGTTCCAGGGACCCCCCTCTCCAGAAGCAAAGATTTGAGTTAAAATGTTCACTCTGTAATAATATATATATTCAAAGATTTAATATATTCAAAGATTTGATGCAACATTTTCTACAAGCTCGTGGCGCGCTACGAGCTTGTAGGTCTGCTCTTTTTGAAAAATCGAAGAACGACTGACATAGAAACATAGCTTTTTCAGAAAACTGTCAGGATTGTAGAAGAACAATTTTAGATCTGATCTCAGGTACAGGTCAGAATGGTTAAAACACCACACCCCCCCCCCCCCCCCCCCCCCCCCCTTCCTCCTTGATGTGTCTGTGTGGCATGAAGCTGTCTCTGTGCCACGCTGGGTTATTACCAGCTAATGCCCAGTGATGTGTGTGTGTGTGTGTGTGTGTGTGCGTGTGTGGGTGTGGGTGTGTGTGTGTGTGTGTGTGTGTGTGTGGCAGGCTAATGCCCAGTGGTGTCTGGAGACACGCTTGTTCCTGTGCCATGCTCGCATTTTAGACTGCAGCTAATAATTACTCTGTTTTTGAGCGGGAGAGAGTGTGTGTGTGGTGTGTGTGTCACCTGTGTGTGTGTGTGTGTGTATGTTGCGCGCGCATTGCTTCAGATGTCTGTTTACTTGTTTGTGGAGCCTAAGCAGTTTGTCTCTCTGTCTCTCTCTCTCTCTCTCTCTCTCTCTCTCTCTCTCCTCTCTCTCCTTTATCTCTCTGTCGCACATTTCTGTCTGTCTTCCTCCTTCCCTTTTGTCTGTCTGTCTGTCTGTCTGTCTGTCTGTTTCTCCTTTCGCTCTCTCCATGCACTCTCTCCCTCTCTCTCTCTCTCCTCTCTCTCTCTCCTCTCTCTCTCTCTCTCTCTCTCTCTCTTCTCTGTCCCCCCCCCCCTCTCTCTCTCTCTCTCTCTCTCTCTCTCTCTGTCCCCCCCCCCCTCCTCTCTCTTCTCTCTCTCTCTCTCCTCTCTCTCTCTCTCTCTCTCTCTCTCTCTCTCTGTCCCCCTCCCCTCTCTCTCTCTCTCTCTCCCTCTCCCCCCCCCCCCCCACACACACCCACACAGAGAGAGCCGCAGGACTGTGTTGCCGCTTGATTGGCAGCTGTAGGCGGGGCATGCCTAAGCTGACCGACCTATCGGTGAAGACCAAGGACGTGTGGGAGATCCCCCGAGAGTCCCTGCAGCTCACTAAGAAGCTGGGCAACGGCCAGTTCGGAGAAGTCTGGATGGGTAGGGGAGGGGCGGGGGGGGGGCTGTGTGTGGGGAGGGGGGGGTGGGCTGTGGGGGGGAGGGGGGGAGGGGGAGGGGGGGACGCATGCAGCACGCCCACCTGGAGAACGTGATAGGGAGGAAAGAAACATGTAAAGGAAACTCCTTCTGCCACACCCCAGCCATGTGAGCTTGTAGATCGGCTTAGGGCGTATGCCGTTGGGATATATGGAGACACACACACACACACACACACACATACATATATGCATATACCGGTATTCCATTATCTAAGGAGAACATAATTAAGGAACCAAGAATTTGGCACAACAATATATCAAGCATGTGTGCGTACGCGAACACGCCACAGTCAGTCAGTCACTC